>NW_022157822.1:0-51988 GCF_003316985.1 Fusarium coffeatum
CAAGTCCCTGCACTGCTAGTGGTGATGGAAAAAAAAAAAAAAAAAGCTTGCTCCCCAAGTATCGGAATGGGAGTCCCTTGGATATTACTCGCGCGTTTCTTCACTGGACTTCGTATCATAGGATCCATCATGTGAAGAACAGACGAACAGAGTAATCATTCAGCCTGATCTTGCAGCCATGGGACTTGGGATGATGCGGGGATAAGTGATCTGGATGGACACAGAGAAATACGAGCCGCTGTCGAATTCGTATGGCTAGCAGCCTCGTTAATTCCCTCAGTAGGTATCGCGTCTTATCCCTTGTCCAAACTCCCAAGCCAAGTCTGGCTGTACCCGCAGAATGTTCAACTGGCCGATGTCACCTGGACGAGGGCTAGACGAACGACTCACGTTGTGTGGCGTTGACAAGTCGAAGCTGGCATTAAAGTCATGATTTTACCACGGATATCTCCATGGCGCGATTGTGACAAGATGATCGAAAGCATGGGTTGCGAGTCCGAACGGAGAGGCTTGATGATATATTTATGAACGCTGCCAACACGAATCCTTGTAAGATTACTCGCTAATCATGTCCAACGCTAACATCTGAGGCTGTGTCCGATGAGGCTGTGGCTCTAACTAAAGAACGCCACAAAGACCCTACTACGTAATTAGGCCGGACGGGTGGCAGCTGGTAAAGTTTGTGCAACCTAGCAACGTTACCACAGAAGTTTACCATTCTGCCATCTGGATCTTCCCGAGCAAGTGACAGCTGTTTGGCACCTTGGAAGATACCACGAGCCAGATCGAAAGAAGAGGGTGTGGTCAATACGAAGAGCAAACAGATATCCGATCGATATGCGAATGGGAGTGGTCCATATGGCCTCACTTCGACAAGGAAGGGCACAGCAAGAACAAAGAAGGGTGTTAGTCAGTGTCATTTGCCAGTTGACTCATCCAGCGGGTCAACAGGTTGCGGTACATGATACCATTTCGCGGTAGTAGAGTTCGAGGTCTCCAGACTTTCCGTCTCCAGTCCTCAGCTACGGTCACTCTATTCTGAGATACAATCTATTTGGAGAAACCGAGATCCCAAATTTGGAGTCAAAAGCACGAGATCTCGGTTGCTGACTCAAAATGAAGTCATCGGGGGAAACTGGAGGCCGTTAAAACGAAACATTCCAGTTATTTCGATCGTTGTTCTTACCAGCTTCGGGGAT
Organism: Fusarium coffeatum; assembly: GCF_003316985.1. Lineage (NCBI taxonomy): Eukaryota > Fungi > Ascomycota > Sordariomycetes > Hypocreales > Nectriaceae > Fusarium > Fusarium coffeatum. The sequence goes on from NW_022157822.1 coordinate 1,200, forward strand.
TTACCCTTCTGAGGCTCAGGCTCAGGCTCAGGCTCTATCTTGGTGGCCGGTGAATGTGGCTTGCCCGGGCCTGCCGGCGCTGAGCACAGGGCACATAGCGCATGGCAGGTTTCCATGGGCGAAGAACAGAACGCCATTTTTCCAAGAATAGCCCCTGTCAACTCTTGGTAGCCTTACGATGCACCACTCAGTCATGGCAACCCGACGTTGCGTCCACCATTTGCCAACAGGTGGTTTAAGCTTTTCTATGAGATCGAATCGTTACATGCTGACATAGCCACTATGCGTGTAGGGTTCTGATCTAGGTTGGCATCCAGCCCCGGACCCTTCCGTCGCAGTCAATACTCACGAAATCCTGTGCAGAGAACCACATGTGCCTGCCAAGTTTCGGGCCATGATTGCCGGGGCGATGGAGAGAAAATTTGAAATTGCAAAGCTCGGTGAGTGATAGCTATCACCGTGGGGCTCAACTGCAAAGCTTTGCTCTAGACTTCGCTAGGTGCAGTTGAAGGACATGGCTACGGCCCGCTGCAGGTTGACGATAACAGGGCCAAGACAAAGATCACGGCTCTTTTGGGTAGGGTTTTCCTATTTAGGACATGGGGGGAATGCCGTGAGTGGTCACTAGCATCTGACAGGCAATACGGAAGACCCAGGGTATTGGCACCGGACAACCCACCCATGCCCACACCTCGTATCCATCGTCGCAATTCTCAACAGCCACTTCGGCATGGCTTATCATCAGCCCTGCTAACACTAGTCGGCCGCCATTGGCTTGGAATAGAATCGAATTAACCATGAGTTAGTCGGGTCCGCTCTACCTCGCTTACCTTACCATACCTACCCAACAATTGGGCCACCAGGTCGATGAGATATAAGAAATGCTCTGCCTCGCCTGTCTTCAGCCCCTTCCTTCGTACTATCTATCTAATACACCATCGTCTTTCGTTCAAAGATTAGCTCTGTCAACTTACATACACTGACAAAGTACATTCGTTAACAAATACACACAACTAAACACCAACCACTACAATGAAGACCTCAGGTATCATTCTCGCTGCTGCGGCCGCTGTTGCCAACGCTCACTACGACGACGTGAGTATTCATTCATCAGTATCATCAACCTTGCATATATTGACTTACATGGCTTAGACTGTCGTCTACGGAACTCCCTCCGCCCAGACCACTCACGTTGGCTTCACCACTGTCTACACTCAGCCCGGCAACGTGACTGTGCCTACTCACTCTACTACTGAGTACACCACCAGCACTGTCTACACCACCAAGACATACACCGTTACTCAGTGCCCCCCTACCGTTGTCAACTGCCCTGTTGGCCATGTTACCACCGAGACCATCGCTGTTTCCACAACTGTCTGCCCTGTCACTGAGGTTACCGAGCCTGCTCACCACGAGCCCAGCAAGCCTCACGAGCCTGTCCACCCCAACCCCACCGAGCCCAGCAAGCCCCATGAGCCCGTGCCTACTCACCCCGGCCAGGATGTTATCACCAAGACTCAGACCTACGCCTACCCTCACCCTACCAACCACGGCCAGAGTGTGACCAAGACCATCACTTACACCGTCCCTGTTGACCACGCTCACAACGGTACCGCTGTCTACCCTCCTCACACCTACCACCCCGTTCCTTCTGGCGGTGCTCACCCCACCGGTGTTGCCCCTCCTCCTCATCACGGATCCGAGGGCGGTAAGACTCCTCAGGGCGAGCACACTAGTAACGACGACGGTACCGACAACGGCAGCCACGACAACAACGGCAACGGCAACGGTAACGACAACAGTGGCAGCAAGGGCAGCGACAGTGGAAGCAAGGGCGGTAACGGTGGTAACACTGGTTCTGACTCTAGCGAGGACCACGAGCCTTCCAGCTCTGATGTTCCCGAGCCCGTCACTGCCGGCGCTGCCATGAACACCGTCACCGGTCTCCTGGCCATCGTCGGTTTCGCTGCCGCCTACCTCATCTAAACTGGACCTCTTCTGATCGATTGATCACTTCTCCATCTTCTTTTTAAAACTTCTTACGATCCTTACACGATGCATGAAAAGCATAAGACTTGGGCATGATTTGATTTGGTTTGCGAAAGCAAACGGCGTTCTATAAACAGGGGTTACTTATACCGCGACGGTGATTGGGCCGAGCGATGATGGGATTGGAGGGATTGGAGGGAATGGATTATATGAGATCTAAACGCGATATGCATACGACTTATATACTAATTTCAGGTACATTTAATACTTCATACTAGCGACCATTCATTTAGACTAGACTTTGTTTCACTTTTTACCTGTAGAAAGGTACACTTAAAAATATAGACGGTCGCAAAATTCATGGTTCCATTCTCACCTTGATTGATGTGTTTAACCATTCTTTGACTCATGTGAGCCATTCATATTGAGTGAGTTTATCAAGTATCATTGATCTCATGTAATTCGCTCTAAACCATTGCCATGTTTAATCTTAAAAGACATGCTGTATGAGTCTTCACATTGAGAATCTCAACGTCCCATCTTTCCACACATCAAATTGAGTACCCAAGCCTGCGGTATGTCCTGCTCACTTTCGCACTCACTCATGTAGCTTAGATAAAGTGCATATCGAAATAACACTCCCCTCAACTCATCTTCACTCATATCTTTCTCCACTCCTTTCTGCCATTCGCCAACACTCAACTTATCCCCCTTCCTACCCGTCTCTACAACCCATGAATCCCCGCGTAAACCAGCCCACATCGCCATGAGGAATGAGTCGTCAACAGGTAAATTTTGGGGTACGCTGCATCTTGGCGACCAAATTGAAGGTCTTCGCCGCCGCCGCATAGGGTCTCGTGCGACATCCACGATGGTATTTTGTGCCACTTCTGGGTCTAGGAAAGAGACAAGGACTTCGAATGTACGTTTTGCTAGGATGGCGTTGAAGGTTCGGGATGTGAGACGTGCTTGCTTGACAGCTGAGGATGGGAGGTTGTCCAGGATATGGATAACGATTTCAGTGGGGAGGGTATCCATTGTGGGCTGATTTGATTTGAGGACGGTGTAAGTCGAGGTGAAGCCGTATACTAACTGATATGCAGATTAAAGATGATATATTGATGAGAGAAGAGCACGAGAAAAGTAAGCGGCGATTGTGATGATGGGCTTATATTACCCTTTCTATCAGCTGCATTGCGAATAACGTTCCGAGCTGATGTCTTGTCCCCCTTCCTTCTTGTAAAAGCCCCAAGCCCCCCCCTAGTCTAACCCATACAGGTTCTCATGTAAGACAAGAAGCCAGTGTACTGTAGATCAACCGAGTCAGGCGAATAAAGGAAGGCCATTGGCTAAACGTTCCGATGGTTCTAGGCTTGAATTATGTCTATTCGTAAGGTCCTCGTAAGGTCTCGCAAGGTTTGCGGGGAGGGAGACTGACTGTGCTTTTAGCCTGATGGAGAATCGCCCGCTGAGTGAGATTCTATTGGTGGTGGCTGTGAACCTCGATTGTGTTATGTACGACGGTCTGGATAGCCGAGATGAAATAGCAAGAGACTTGTAAGAAAATGATGTCAAATTGCTTTTTTTGGTCTTGATTATGTTTTGGAATTATTGGATTGACTGCTCCATTTACTCGGCTGTCTCCTCTTGCCACCACTCCTTCATCAGCCGTAACCTCTCTGTCCTCTCCTTAGCCATCTTCCTCCCCTCATCAGTCTTCATCATGCCCTCGAGCAATAGCAACTTGTCATCAAAATGCTCCATAGTGTTCTCCAAAGTACGGCTCTTGGCTCCTCCAAATGCAAATGTTCTTGCAATTCCCACCGCTCCAACGGCATCCAACCGATCGGCATCTTGAACAACTGCCAGTTCCGGATATTTCTCGACCAGAGACTGAGTGTGTGCCGGATTCTTGACTTCGGAGGAGTAGCTGACGCCGAGACAAATGGCCTGGACAGTGTCGGCGAGATCCTGCGGTGCGCCGAAAGAGACGAGCACTGAAGCCACCATACGTGAGGGATCTTCACCAGGGCGGAGGTACTTCTTGTCGCCGACATCATGGAGTAGCGCGGCCAAAGTGACAAGAGACCGACTTGTTGAAGGTGTGTGAGATTGGATATGGTGAGACAGGCGGAGAACACGTTTAATGTGGTTGAAGTCGTGAGATGCGTCGTAGTTGGACATGTACTGCTCGACATACGCCGTCACCTTTCCAATGAGGGTATCGTCAACTGAAAAATTGTTGGCGGTCATTTTGCGATGTGTCCTGTGGCCGAGAATAAAGGGTTTTGCAAATGGACGGCAAGTCTGGCGATATGACGATGAAAATGTCCTTGTCAAGATATGTCTCATGACAGAGCGCAAGTTGCCAGAGGAAGATGTGTTGGAAGTAAGTGATGGTCAAGACAGAGATGAAGACACTAAAATCTCAAACTTGAAAATTAGCTCCATTCACGATAATGGTTTGTAATCAGAGTCTTGACAACGTTTCATAATGATATTGAAATTAATTGCTATGGACCTGTCTAGGCAGCAATGGGCTGGAATAGGAAGGTCAAGCCTAATTGATGATCCAGTGCATATGAGACGTGACGAGCAACGCGTTGAGATGAGGTCGTTGTGGAATGACAGCGGGTGACCACGTGATCACCACCGGCCGTCTAAGTATAAGTCAACTACGGATACAAGCAAATCGAAAGACTGAAAGTCTCTGTAAACTGACATAGTTTGAACAGGAAATTCCTTAAACCGAGACGTTTTGAGAAAGGGATATATTAATCGCATTCCTCGTCTTGTTCAGACCGCCCTAGCACCTTGGCTATAGTTTATGACTAGAGTCGACCTTTCATTCACTACATGATATCTGATTTCAAGTGACACTATGTTGATAAAACTGGCTTAGCCATTTAAAGGCCTTGAGATATGTTCCGAGCCTACACCAACGTGCAAACAGTATCTGTTGAGTTTAAAAAGGGCGACTGTTGATAGACCACAGATCACAAACAGAACAGAACAACAGAGACTGGGCGTATTGACCTCTGAGACATAGTTCAACTCTCCAATATCATGCATAGTCGGAATCTATCATAATTCGCCGAATAGTACCACATCTAGACCATCGTAGTTGCACTTGGAATCATCATTACGCGAAGATAGACTGCCAGCGGCAACTATTCATGCATCTCAGCACAAAAGCGTCGTCTTACAGCATGAAACAGGTCATCTGAGTTCTTTAGAACGGAAGTTCGTAGTATACGGAGCCATTTCGAGTGCGACCTTTGTCAAGTGATTAGGATCCTCTGTGGAAACATTGTTTACTGTTGCATTTGTAGTAGAAGTTCCAGCAATAAGATCCCCAACCTCACTCGTCAATAGTCATGCCCTCCACTTACGCAGACATGCAGCATACAAGATAGTCACGCTTTAAGCCAAAGTCCCTCACTGAAGATCCTTGCCTTTGGGTCTTTGCAAAGTGGAAGAAGTCCCCCTCCTTCTACTATCACAGGCATATGCCTTGTGCATAGAGAGGGCGGTGGGTGCAACTCACTCGTGTGAGTGTGAGTGTGACGGACCTCACATACCCGCCGGAGCTAAAATGTCATAGCATGCATGTAGTCGGATGACGGAGGGCCGATGCTACCGATGCTAGGCCTGGATAGTAAAGGTAGAGTCTTGGAAAGAGGTGTTCTCTCGGGCACTCGCGGACGGGCCGTGGAGGGGAAGATGGGGATGGTATGCCTAGACCCATTATGCTTATCGAATGGAGTCTTGAAGATATGACCTGTGCTCACCGGTATCCATAATGACTGCGCTACAATCGATAGCAGAGATTTCTGTGTGCATATGATTGAGGAGCCTGTCAGGGATGGTGAACGGAGGTGGCTGGACATGGGAATACAAACGAGTCCTCGATATGTAGACTATGTACTAAGGTACCTTGTATACTGGTCTGTAAATGGGCCACCGCCAATGCGCATGTCTCTGTTCTAGTTCAATAGTGCAGGTATGGATACGGATACTTTTTTGCAATAGTATCTAGCGGGAAAACGATAGTCGAAATACTACCACCAATACGATGATAACTGAGCATATCGTTCCGCATTGAAGCTGATAGACATTCAATGTACTATAATTCCTGACTTGTCGAATTGCAGACACAAAGTCATTCAGTCAGTCATATGTACATACATACTTGAGTCGGCCGCATGAACTCGAGGGTTGCACCACGTCTCGCCCGACTAGAGAGAGGCCCAATGGTAGACAGAGATGTCAAGGCAGAACATTGTTACGGCAGATGCCATGCTATGCGGTGCGATGTGCGATGAAGAGAAGGAGTAAGGGCTAAGTAGACCTTGCATGATCCATAGATTGCTATTAGTGAATGCTGAGGCCTCTGCATGGGCTGAAGTGGTTGACGACGTTGGATGTAGAGAATGTCATTGGCTGGTCTGCAGCGTGACGAGAGATGGCATCTAGCGGTGTCACGGACCAATGGCGGGGAAGAAATAGACGCTCGACGGGGGTCACCCTTTGGGCCTGTTTAGCGGTAGCGACGATCTAATTGGCGCAGTGTTTCTCCCCCGCTCCCTGGACTTCAGTGGGTTGCTTCTAAATATCGCACATTGGCCCCACTATTCCATGCACGCACTTTCTTGATCCACACTGACTTTCTCTCTGCTTAACCGCCCACGCTAGAATGGGAACCCTTCCTTTACAAAGTGTGATGAGATGGGATGGTCGTCGACATGAACGAGCCATCTCCTTGTCTGCAGTCTCTCATTGGCTGAATCTGGTGATTATTGCTTTAATCTTCCTTGCTTTGTTTATTGTATTGCGTATTGCACAGTAATGAATTCGCAAGGCAGCATCCACATCCATACGGCAGCCGAGTCTTGTACTATGGCCGCCATACACGGCCGCTTCTTATAAACAGGACCAACACCCGCCCCCAATGGTTCTTTTCTTTCTCTTTCTTCTTCAGCAAGTCCTTTTCAATCGCAAGTCCGGTTTCTGTTCTTGGGTCTCTTTACCCTTTCCCCTCGTGTTTTCGTTGTTTCTCCTCCATAGAGCAGGTCTCTATTATACTTCTAATTTTTGTTGTCTCTAATCCAAATCAAATCAAATCACCCGCATCAATATCTCGAAACTATTCAAGTTGCTGGTCAGCTTAGAGACAATACCTTTTTACGACTATTTTTGTTTTCACGCCCGTTATAATCGTCTAATTACAGAAATTCACGGATTTCACTTGCTCGCGCCAACTATCAAATCAAAAAACCAATACTGCAATCTTTCAGCATCTTTTGCTCCCCAAACAACATAGCATACTAAGCGCATAATACAAATCAAAAAGTCAACATGTCGGCTATTCAACTTTCTTTCTCTCTCCGTGTCTCCTCTGGCGTCAAGACTGTCCACCTTCTCGGCTCCTGGGACGGTTACGTCGGTCAGCTCCCTCTCTCCAAGGACAAGTCCTCTTCAAAGTCCGGCTCCTGGAAGGGCACCTTTCGATTCCAGAACTCAACTCTTGAGGCTGGCCAACGATACTGGTACTACTACATCATCGACGGTTACCACGTTGCCCACAACCCCAGCGTCACCTCAACCGTTGAGCCCACCACTGGCCGTGAGCTGAACGTTCTCGACGTTCCCACCGACTCTCACAAGTCTTCATCTCGCTCCTCCTCTTCCAAGTCTTCCTCCAAGTCTTCCTCTTCCTCAAAGTCCTCATCCAAGTCTTCTTCTTCTTCCAAGTCTTCGTCGCACAAGTCTTCCTCCAGCAGCAAGAGCTCTTCTCACTCATCCAAGGACAAGGAGTCTCGATCTTCGCGATCCTCCCGCCACAGCTCTAAGCTCTCCGTAGACATCCCCAAGGGCCGCCCCCTGTCAATCTCCCAGATCCAGGCCCCCAAGCCCATGTCCCCCCACGCGACCAAGCACATCTTGGATGCTTCCTACTACGACAACGAGGAACTCGAGGAGCTTGCCGACCGTCTTGGCAGCGCCAACATCGAGGACGAGTTCATCACCGACTTCAGCACCTCGCCAGTCTCTTCCAGCGGTTCTTCCCTGTCCTACCGCTCCGACAGCTCTTCTCCCAACTCGTCCCTCTCTGGCTACAGCACCCCCGGATCCGACGTCAGCTCTTGCACCTGCGAGCGCTACGGTATTACTCGCAAGGGCGAGCGTGTCAAGCTCGACTGCGGCGGATCCCGATGTGGCTACGATGATGACAGCGACTCCTGCTCCAGCGGCAGCGAGGACGAGTATGAGTACGAAGCCTCCGTCTCCCGCACTAGCTCCCGCCGCCACGGTGTCGTTGCATAAGTGCGTCAATGTAGGGCGAAGACTTTGGCAAGAGGTTGAGAGAACCCTTAGCCGTTCACTCCTTGTATCGTGCATCCCCTGGCAGCACACCCGCGCCGGGATGACTCGACTTATGTTGTTGTGGTAATATCAGCAATCATTTTCCTGTTCCGACCTGCGTCAACGTTTTCCCATGACGCGGATGGCACGCCGAGCTGGTCTCGAACGTCTCAGCCGCGCCGGTACGTTGATCGTCAGTTAGGTCGATGCTGCGACCGTTTGGCACAGTCCACGATGGGCACATCTCGTGGCTGCGCAGGCGTAATTCTTCTTCCTCACTCTTTTCTGTTCTTGAGTGAGCTGGGAGACCTCGAAAGGGGTCGTCTCAGAAACAATGTCAAACTGCATGAGAATCTCATCTGATCTGATGATGAGAAACCCTCTCTTGCAATTAATCAATATCTGGATGTGGTTCAAGACCTGGCGATGGATGAAGGTCTAAACTAGCCATTACGAAGTATGAGGTGGATGATCAAGGGACAGTCATGAGCAACGAATGAATAATGAATGAAAAAGCTTAGCTGTCTAGGATAGATGACGATTGAATCTATTCATGGAATGAAACAAACTCTTGTCCCAGTAAATTAAGTGATACAATGTCAGTTAGTGTCTAGGTCAACTTTGTAGTTGTCTCGGTCTTTCGCTCTAAAGAGATCCATTGCTTAGCCCCCCCACTGTTCCCTTCTACAGGCATTTAATGGGACCTCAACAGGACCCTTCAGGGGCATCTTATCCATGGCGGGGTAACTCCCTATTATCGATTGGATATAACTGTAGCATCCATATCAACTCTTGTCTCACCGTACTTGGAACGTCGTTTTTACATATCACAACAACATCGAAGTTTCTGGTTCCTTGATTGTCTTACCAGATAACATCAGTGATCAATCCCACGTTGAATTGATCACCTATCAGAAGGAACACAGGCCCTTCTTCCTTTTCAGAGCTCAGCTCCTACAGTTTCAACCTACATCCAACTACAGCTCATCAACCGCAAACATGTCCGACGAACAGATCATCCTCCCCATCATCGACTCCCATATCCACCTCTACCCTGCCTCCGAAGTCGACTCTCTCTCCTGGTACACCCCCGAAACCCCTCTCGCCGGCCAGCACTCTCTCGAAGAATACCGCGAAGCTTCCTCTTCAGCTCCTTCCCTCCTTGGCTTTGTCTTCGTCGAGACAGACCGCAAGAACGATGTCGAAGCTGGTGCTGCAGATGGATCTGGCTGGGAGGGTCCTCTAGCTGAGGTCTCGTGGCTCAAGCGTATTGCGCTTGGCCAACCGCGCGAGGGCGAGGGACACAAAGCCGAGGACGCAAAGCTGTGTCTGGGTATCGTACCTTGGGCGCCTGTAGTCAGTGGTCCCGAGGTGTTGGAGCGCTACCTTGATCGCGTTAAGGAGGAAGCTGGCGATGCTTGGCCAAAGATCAAAGGTTTCCGCTATCTGCTTCAGGACAAGCCTCACGGCACTATGTTGGACGAGAAGTTCATTGAGGGTGTGAAGTTGCTAGGCCGTCGTGGCTTTACCTTTGACGTTGGTGTTGATCAGCACCGTCGAGGAAAGAAGCAGCTTGAGGAAGTCGTTGAGTTTGTCGATCGTGTGCATGATGGTGTTCCTGACGAGGAGAAAGTCACATTGATTCTAAGTTCGTCGACACTACTATTCCCCTTATCTTGACTGTGAACTAACAGAGTGTTTTACTAGACCATCTCTGCAAGCCAGACTTTAGCATCATCAATGTCACATCCGACCCAGGATTCCACGCCTGGCGCACCGCCGTCTACACCCTCAGCAAGGATCCCAATGTCTATATGAAACTCTCAGGCGGATTCTCCGAGATGCCCGACTCCCTGCGAAAGCAAGACCCCAACCATATCTTCGAGGCCACTCTTGGCTGGCTCGGCATCGTTCTTGCTACCTTTACCCCCAGCCGTATCATGTTTGGTAGCGACTGGCCCGTCTGCACTGTCAACAACGACAATGCCTGGCCTAGATGGCGCAATGTTGTTGAGCGTATGTGCTGGATGGCAACGCTCGGTGATGAGGAGCGCGCTATGATCTTTGGCGGTACCGCTAAGAAGGCTTACAAGCTCTAAAAGAATAAGTTATCATTAAAACGAACAATGTACATCACGATTGTCAAGGAAACAGTATATAGGGAGATGGATGAGTGTCAGATTGGAATGATATTCAGTACCACAAATTTGAAGGACAAGCATAGTCCTTTAATGAGATCATGAAATAGAGAGTTGAGAAGTTAAGTAGCCGATAATGAAAAATACCCTTGAAATCATACCCTGTCCTTCATCAGTCTATGGTTCATGGATTGTCACTTTCAAACAGAGGTGTCGTGTCATTATACTGAAATATTAATTCGATTCAATTATCATCCATATGTAAAAGAGTCCCGACGCCAGTGATATCTAACATCACAAACATCAAAAGTAAGAAGTACCACGCCAAGCTATGAAGGGAGCTCCCAGCATCCCTCACGCAATGAATGCCTCGCATAAAAAGCAGAAAAACAAGTTTGTCGTCATACAGTTTTGCGTGTCATGAGTTGTATCGTTCATCTGCCCTTTTTGGGCTCGTCATATCTCTTCCGTCACATGTCTATTCGCCTCCACGTCCCCGATAGTTGCCCATCTTTTCGATGGAGCTCATAATACCGCTGCGAGCGCCACCAGGGCGAGGTAGTCCACCTGCGCTCTTTGTTCGCTCATGAGGTGCTCGAAGACCAGAGCCAGGTGCACGCAGTCCAGAAGCGCGGCTGACGCTGCTTCTAAAGTGGTCCGCACTTCGCTTAGGAGTCTTGGCCTCCGGCTCTCTCTCGTGTTGCCTCTCATGAGGGTTACGGGATACAGATTGAGGTCGTTGAATTTGCTGCTGGGGCTCAGGCTTAGGTGTCTGGGCGACAAAGCTCTGCATGCTCATCATCTCCTCAGCGAGTTGCACAAGCTCACCCTTCTCAACACGTTCCCGCTCAAGCATGCTGCGAAGTGACTCGTTATCAAGCTGCACCGTTTGTACAACAGCCTCGAGCCGTTGGATGTCGGCATTGAGCTCCTTGATTGTTGCACTGTCTCGGACTGCTTGGGCCTTGCGTTCTTCGACCTCGGCACTGTCAGCCCTGAACATGGTTGTGTCCTGGCTGGCCCTTAGGCGCTCGTTCTCCTCCACAAGTTCCGAGATTTTGCTTTCGAGCTCATGCACACGCTTCTCCCATCGGGTTTCGTACGACTTCTTCAGAGCAGTGACCTTGGACTCGTGCTTGCTCTTGTACAGCGCATGTAGTTCACGGGCTACACGCTCAACAGCGATTTCAACTTCGTGGTTGGTATCGCTTGCGCTCTTAGGCTTCTCGGGTGAAGACTTCTCAGTATCTTTTCCAGCGCGCATTCCAGCGATCTTGCTCTCCGCCTCTTGGTGCAACATCTCGGCTGCTTCACGTCTCTTCTCACTCTCCTCCAACTTCTGTTCTAGCTCTTCTTGTTCTCGCTGGCTTTCCACAATCTCTTCCTTGACCTTTCGCAAGACACTCTCCATTTCGCGTCCGCGGTTCTCCCATCCTTCCTTTTCAGCTGTAAGCTGCTCTTTAATAGTCTGTTCTTCGCGAAGCTGCTCTTGAGATTCGCCCACACGCTTCTCCGCATCACCAACTGCAGCTTTTAGTGATTGCACTTCAGCTTCCTTACCGCTCAACGAAGCCTTGAGTGAGCTGATCTCAGACAGGAAGTTTGACTTAAGGGACTCGAGTTCTCGAGCAGTGATACTGGGGATGCTGCGTGGTGTGGGCATAGGAGGGATATCAAAGTCGATGAGGTTGGCAAAGCCACGAGAAGGAGTTGCAGCCACATTGGGAGCCGTTCGGGATGGAGACAGTCCGCCTCTAGAAGGTGTCTTTTGAGGGAAGCGAAGGCTGTCAGTAAAGTCCAACAGGCTTGTTGTGTTTCCTGAATCATTTTTTGTTCTAGTTTGCGGCGTTCGTGATGGTGAAGGATCGGCTTTTGTTTTGGCGCGAGGGGTGAGGCCACCCATATCAGACAATTTGGTAGGGCTTTGGCCAAGTTTGGCGAACATGGTGAGGTTTGGCACAGCTGAGAATGTGCTGAATGTGCTGACCATTGAATCGTCAGGATACACAGACTCATCGACCTCCATTTCGCCTTCAGGGTTCATGTTGGCACTACCAGTAGAGACGTCCATTTTGTCTTGGCCGTCTTCTAGCACGCTTTGCTCGTCTTCAAAGATCTCAATTGCGCGCTTGAGACCTTCGTTTTGTCGCACAGCGTCCTCCAAGCTCATTGTACTCTCGCGGGAGGTGCGTGATGTGTCGAGAGAGTTGCTGATCTTAACAGGGAAACGTTTCTCGGGGGATAGTTTGCGAGGGCTACGGGAACCGGTAGCAACTCTATCAGTTGGTCTTCCGTCCCTTGCCTCTTGCTGGTCAGCGAGGATTTTGAGCGGTGAAAGAGTCGCCCCTGAAAGGATTCTAGAATGCCGTGCCTTTGAAGGAGAACGGTTCTCTTGATCGGAAAGGGCAGAGTCGTTGATGGCTGACACAAAGGGAGAGGACCCTTGGAAAGGCTCGATATGTGTTTCAGCAGGTGCGGAGACTTCGAAGTTGTCGTACCGTTTGGTGGTAGCTGGTGTTTGGATGTTAAGATTGGAATCTTGAACTGGTGATAATGGTGTTTCCATTGTGTTGCGCGCTGAAAGCAAAGACAAAAAATGCAATCGAAGAAACCAATTACAGGTGAGAGAGTATTTTACTGACTTGATTGTCTGGCTGAACCAAAGAACTTTTAAAGTGTTGCAGTTGTTTAGGGGATCGAGCTCAACGGTCAAGAACTAACACCAAGTTCTATTGACTGCAGTCGACCCGGCAACAGGATGGGTCTGTTCACGTGATTCATGGGTGACCATAATCTAACGACCACTGCAGCCTTGCAAGCGACATGGTATGATCTGCAACATTACAGGCATAGCCTGGTTGATTGATGGATACGAAGACTACGCAGGTGGATTTAAGTCATTCTTGCATGAACACTTATTCTTGGTCTGCAACGATGATGATGCGGTTTCCATGGCATCTTCACTCTGTCTCGGTAGAAATCGCAAATGCACTTGTACATCGGTTCATCTGATCAAACGCTCTAAATTGTATTTAATCTCGAAAAAAGAAGCTTTTATTGTTCCCTCATAATTCGTTACCTAGTAAAGCAACATTCCCAACAACACACACCTCGCTTGAGCGCTATCCACTATCGCAGACAGCCACACAAGAAGAAAGAAGTGAAGAAAAGAGAAATTTAAGTCGTAAATCGTCATCAAGAACCAGACACAGGGTTGACCCCGTACCTTGGCACTCCAGCCCACTGACGGTTTGTCAAGGTAAGAGGTCGCGCCTGTGTCTGTTCCGAAGTCATCATTCCCGCCTGGGCTCATTACAGGCAGTGCTGTCCCATATCGTGCGATCATATCGCATTCCGGAGTAATCAATCAGAAAGAAAAAGGTTGCTGCAGTGATTCTTCCCGGAAATTAAGCCTCCATGCAAAACGTGACTCATTAGTCATGTATATCCGTGACAGAGCATGCTGGTTAACATAGAATCGGAAGTCGTTCGTGAACTCGTCAGCATCGTCTTTAGATCCAAAGGGTTTCGATGGGATTTCTTCTGCGAGTACCCGACATAAAACATGCAATAGTCTTAAAAAGGAAAAACAAAAAAAAAAAAAGATAAAGAAAAAAGACATAAACGGAAAGAATGTTTTGTCATGTCCTCAAGCCAAACAGGCATGGGTACCTTTTCCATTTGCCATTTACCAAATAGGTACTTGAATTGGTGTTGGCACAATGGCTTTGGTGGAGGTAGGACACCAGGTCAGCCCAAAGTTTAATGAGATAACTTTTGTAAGCAGCAAAATTATCCAAAGGACTGCTGCCTTCTGGGAACGTTAGTCCCAGCGGGTCGCGCAAGCTCATACCCAGGAGCAGAAGGATACGAGGGAGATACCGCGACGGTAGAGGCAGGGCGAGTAAGATGGTCATAGCCAGGAGCAGGAGCGTACGCAGGAGAGTTTCCAATACTGGAGTGAGGCCTGTTCATTGCGTCGTATTGAGGAGCAGGGACGCTCGACTCCATGGTCTTGTGTCGCTGCTTCAGATCGAAGTTGTTCATGTCGTTCATGTTTGGTCCTGGTCGAGGCGTCTCGGCTTCATCGTCCCGTCGCTTATAAGGGTTCATGCCGTTCATCATAGGACCTTGGTATGCTCCGTTGGTGGACAGAGTGTAGTAGGGCGATTGAGGTAGCATATCGCTTGAAGTTGACGTCTCGGTCTTGCGTCTCTTGATCTCGAAATTGCCGTTGGCATCATGACCATTGGGGCTTGACCGGTGGACATCGTCATCATCGTCTCGGCCTCTCTTAAGCATGCCACCATCGCCATTAGAAAGGGGCTGATGAAGATTCTGCAGAGGCGGGGGAGCATATGTTGGAAGGCTAGGCATACTGCCAGACATGTTGTTCATAGGATCGTGTCCGTTGGGGCCTGATCTGTGAATGTCATCATGCTCATCTCGGCCTCGCTTTAGTTCACCTCCGTTCTGCATGGGAGGTTGGTGAACGCTTCCGAGAGGGGATTGGTGGGGATATCCGTTAGGCATTCCATGCATGTTGTTCATGGGGTCATGCCCATTAGGAGCAGAACGGTGCAATTCATCATCATCATCGCGCACTCGCTTCAGCATACCAGCTCCATTCTGCATAGGTGGCTGAGAGCCATTCATGGGAGTTTGGGGCCCATTCATGGGAGGCTGGGAACCGTTGGTGAGAGGCTGAGGGGTGTTTGTCATGGATTGATGTCCGTTCGTTAGAGGCTGCTGAGGGGCGTATCCAGTGGGCATTCCAGGCATCATCTGGTGATGCGGCTGAACAAGCGAGGGTAATGACCGGTTGCCGACAATTGCTTCGTTCTTCTTTCGTTCAGCGGCAGCCATCACTTGGCTAGTCCTGTTGGAGTTGGAAGGGTGGTATAGGAGAGCACCAATATTATGGACAAACAAAGGGTACAGAAGTTCAGTGATCTTCTCCTTGTTCGCAAAATCCAGGGCGCGGTCGTATGGGATCCTGTTTCTAGGTTAGTTCGCCGCCAACTATAAGGTTGACGCTGAATGAAACTCACCAAACGCCCTTCAGGTGCATGGGACCAATCTTCACAACATGTCGGACCTTTTCGCTCTTTAGAATACCGTCTCGACGTCCTCGGGTCATGCCAGCGACATTCAATAGCTTTGTTCCGTTGATCATGTGGTTATCTTTTGAGACGAGTTAGTCAGTAAGTACGCACAGCGCTTGGGAGGATGAATGCTTACCTTCTCTACGTGCGACACAGATACCTCTGGCTTCAACTTGAAAACACAAGCTACCCTCATCCTCCCAAAGAGTCGCTGTGACTCTAGGCTTCATGCCTGGGGGGTTGTGCTGTCCGGTTGTGTCGAAGTTACCAGCGGGAGCATTGTTGCTATAAGCGGCCTGTGGCATGGCTCCTTGATTGCTCAGGGCCGAAGGTACCGGCAGTACATTCTGAGGCCCGGGCATAGGAGTGGAGACAGCGGGAGTATGGGCACCATTCGTAGGATAAGGATATGGGTTGTACTGTTGCGTCTGATACTGAGGGTAATACATTTCTGATTGCTGGTGATGAGTTTGGTTCATCATGTAGAAATTTTCGAGGGAATTGTTGCTGCTGATTTGAGGTACGGGTTGGGGGTAGAGTTGAGGACCGTCTGCAACCGGGCCTTGCAATTGGGAATAGGAATTGATGGTGAGGTTCGTGTTCAGAATGTGACTAGGGCCGTTTACGTTAATGCTGCGGGACAATTCAATTCAATTGTGAGGAGGGAAGAAAGCAGTCGTGGGTGTCGTGATAAATGGAGATAGCGTGATGACTGCGAACTCGAAGGAAAAGAGGTGGACGGCAAAGGGAAAGAAAGACCGGCAAGAGAAGAAAAAGAGAAGAGAAAAAAGAAATAGAAAAGGGAAAGAGAGGAAGAAAAACCCGAGAAGGTCAGGATCTTGGTGGTGAGAGGCAGAACGAACAGAAGGAACAGAGGAGGCAGGTGAGGTACGTACCCATGTAGTTGCTTTCTTCTTGATTGTACTAAACCTCACCCTCACCTCACCCTCACTCTCGATACCTTGTCCAGTACCCGCCCCACTATCAAGTCGGTACGGGGAGGAGGAGGAGGCAGAAGAGGAGTAGGAGTCGGGGTTGAGGGATGGATACTGGGACTGGGACTGGGATTGCTGGGACTGGGACTGGGATTGGGGAGTGAGTGGGAGTGTGAAGTCGCAAGTGGGGGGTTTCCATCCTAAGCGGAACCGAGGAGGGTGTGCCATCCATAATGATTACTACGGGCTAGGTAGTAGGTAGTTGTAGTGGACTTGCACTGACACTGTAGGTGCTGTAGAGAATTTTAGTCGAGGGTGAAGAGGGGTAAGTCCGTAAATTCTTAGGCAGTTCTTGTCAATGAGAAGAGAGACAAGATATTAAGCAATTGATTAGATCTTGATGATCTTTACAGTTTAATCGACACACGTGTGTATCATCTAACATCTTGTTTATCAATATCATCTACAGCTACAACCTTGGTTGCTTGGTCAGAAACATGCTCTGATATGATGTTCGCTTCAACCAACGTAGAGGCAATTGTCCCCTAGGGAATAGAGCTTCAAGGTTTAAGCACGGCCGCAGGACCATGCAAGTCTACTGTACACGCACTCATCAGTGGATCCAGGCTCTACGTACTGTACCTACATGAGAACACGCGAACTTAATGCATGGTTGGTAAAAGGGCAGAAGTCTTGTCGGGCCAGTTCAGTTACTCCAACCTTGAGGGAGACCTTTAGACTACGCCTCTTACCCAGCAGAGCCCATATTTGCTCCCATTAACTGCTGATATGCTATTTCGTTTGACTTTAACTTCTGTTTTTCAGCCTGGGCTGTAAAGTCCTTGAAAAATTCACTCAATAAAACCCTTCACAGAACAATCACTCACCGTACGAGCATGGCCGACATCGCCCTTGTCTGTTGAATCTGAGGGAGGTGTGTGCTGGCGTGGATCATGAAAGAGACTAAACCAATCCTGGCAGTACACGGTACGATACTGTGCTGTGCTCTGGGTCAAACTGAGACTGAGTACCTGGGTACTTGGTCAAGCCTGGGAGGCTGGAGGCTGGATCTTGCCTCTGTCGCCTTTGATGTCTTTCCACAGCTGGGTCGCTAATGATGGAGCCGAGTTGCCCAGGATCATAATCAAGGTCTCCTCTCTCTTTTTCCATTACTCCAGGTACAGTGCAATACGTACCATATCGAAAGAATCAAGACGCACTCCACTGTCGGATAAGCATTGGTCACTCTTCTGTCAACGCACAACAGAACCAGGGGACCGTCAATCAAGCTCGCAGCCAGCCCAACCCAGCACGCAAACTCGGTGGATGTAGGATTCTCTGTAGGGCCAAAGAGCAGCCACTGAGTCCAGTGATGTACAGTACAGTGGCGGGTGGTGCGAGGGGTGCGGAACACAGGGACCATCCTTGAGGGGTACGCAAAGCAGCGTCGTACCAGGCCACCTTAAGTACGTTGAGAGGAGGTTGATCATGGGGGTTTTCTCTCTTCTGAGCGGTTCTTCGTATGTATGTACATTATTCTAAGTACAGTACATACGATCGAACTCGGGCATCGCAACTCGGACTGAACTGGGCTGGGCCTGGGGCTGGGAGCAGGGGCCGGGGCTGGGGATTCTTCCTGGACAGAGTCAGAGTCAGGGTCATAGTGATCGGTCTCTCCTCTCAGAACATAACATCACAGGGAGCCACGAGCCACGGGGGGTCCGTCAGGGCTACAGATACCTGGCCACTGCCATGGCCTGCAAGGATCAAGAATCCCGGGGACAACAGACGGGAGCGATGCTTGGTGCTAATGCCCCCTGGCAGGTTAAGCTCCGCTCACTCGCGCCAGCAGTATTGTTGTGCACCCACAGGGCACCGCACCGCAGCATCCGCTTGATGCGACGGGGAAAAGCCCGCACACAACGTCGATTTCAAGATTCAACTTGAGATTAATGGAATCATAGTTTATCATATCGAGATGTAGATCAGATAGGATCATCATTGGCCAGATTTTGAGTATTTCGAAACATACTATACTACAGTGGTAACTTAATGTTCGCCATATCCGCCTCTACATACATATACCAATTCGTATTCATTGTCGGTTGGTTCTTCCAGAGTGAGATTGACTACGTAGATCACATACAAGGATCAAGTGATAGTTGAGATGTCAGGCTACTCGGGCGTTTTATAACCGAGCAGGCCTTGTTATCACTCATCCTGATCACATTCAAGCCCCCGGCTGAAGACCCTCGCTCGGTCTGTCTACGCAATCGAGTATTGCTGGCCATGTTCTTATTTGCAGGCATTATCTTGGTAACTCGGAAGTTTAGGTATATGTGATAGGATTCTGATAATATCATTGTCCGGTCCGTGATAGCCTCAGACTCATCACAGCATCTACAATGGGAAAATTACCCTTGAGCAGCACACTGCTACCCTATGGTCCAATTGATTCTGTGTCGCGTTGTTGTGTTGGGAGCAGGGCGGATTTCTATTTGTCTATCCCGGCCTTGTTGTTGCTTTTGTAATCGTGTCGTGTCATTGTCGTGTCGTGTGTTAGTTGTGTGTTGCGCTGTTGTGTTGTCTTGTTATTGTGTGTGGTCCTAATCCTTCAACGCCATTCGTCGATTCATGTCAATCAACTCTCTTGTTCGTCGGGTTTCGCCCTCTCCTTCCTTCTACCTCTTAGCTGCGGCACAGCACTGTGTAAACCGACTATCTTGTACCGGGTACTCTACAAAATGAGTTGCGATTGAGTTGCCAGAGCTCTTTCGACGAGCTCCGAATCGCCAATCAGAGTCTTTGCAACTCCGACTGGAAGAGCCCTAAACTAACAGAAGGGCGCAAAAAAAGGCATCAGAGTTTTGCCATTCTAGTTTCTCGGCGCTTCTGATCGCCTGTTGCTTTTATTAACTCCAGTCGATCCATCTCCAATTCACAGTTCTCAACGGCGCGCCAAACTATTACGGGACCGTTACTTTGGGTTACCTCTGTCGCCTCAAGTGCCGGAACAACTTGTGCACCATCAATTCTGTGCAACTACCGACAACTCGTATTGCGAAAAGTTGAGAAACCAAAGGCAACCAGCAAGGAGAGCGAGTTACCTACCATCTCTAGATAGTGCCGAGGAACTCGCTCAACAATGGGGGATCTCATGCAGCCTAGGCTCACTAACTTCTGACTACGGGATTCGCTTGCGCAGGAACCGTGATAGCTAGAAGAGGTTCGTTCTAAAGAGAGGTTCGTCACTGTTACAAATTTGAGTTTCGGAGGTCCAGTGAACGACTTGGGGTCCAACTTCCAAGAGAAGATAATTGGCCCATCGCGGTCAATCTCCAATGACCTCTCCCGGCGAAGCGCAAACAAGACTGAGCGAAATACCTATACCTTTTCTTTTTACCCATGGCTATGACCGCATCACGATCCTGGTCATTGAATCTGGGCAAAATAGAATCATATTGTACTCCGTACATAGGCATGGAGTTAAGCCCACGCCTGCTCGTGCGGAGTTGGCTCAAGCTTGCTCGCTCGTTCATGGCTCCTGGAGTCCTGGTCCACAATGCCTGACCCGGCCTGGCAGCATGGGTCGCCGCTCTCCGAACACGCCGGATTTCCCCTCTTGGACCGGGATGTATGAACAACCACCATCCGCCGCTGGCGCTGACAATGACCTGCTTGATTCGTTGGTGCTGTTCAGTATCCGTACTGGCGCTGGGTGGAGTTACCGTGTTGCTCGTCTCTTTTAGACTTGGCTCTAACATCAACTTCGTCGTGGCTGGGCTTCATGGCCCACCAGTGATGGAAACATGAAAACACCAAGGGCCTGGAGCCCAACACAGTGCCAATGTGATGGCCTGGGAATTTCCAAGAGCATCTTTTATTCCTGTGATTCTATTTTCGACCATGACCAACCCGTGGCCGCTCGTCCTCGGGTCTGTAAATTACGCTGTGGCTGTCCTGGTGAGCCACTCGTCAAGTATCATGTCTCACTTGAAAGATCATGTCAGTTTGTCTCTGCTGTTGTCACCTCTCCCTTGAAAAGGACCCGGCGGTCAAGTGCGGTAAGGTAGCCGTAGCCTTCCCGTAAGCCATGCGAGGATCATCAACGCCCAGACACAAGAAAAAACAAGCTCCTCCTAGACCCCGACCCAAAATTTCCCGCCTTTTGTTGAGTCCAGTCCTAGACAATAGACAATGAACCGGCTGCTTCAGCTTGATTCAAAGTTTTGATAGTCCTGATCCTGACGTCCACTCATCATTCAAAAGTCGGGAGCCGGGACAGCCACCCGATTATCCCAGCCCAAGACATGTGACTTTCTACACAGTAGAGGTCACAGACAGACGTCCAGGGAACATCGGGGTTTGCTTTCTTGTTGGCTCATCTTCCTTGCATCTCCTATGCTATATTGATTGGCCGCCTCTCACGTCAACTGTGTTTTGCGCATGACTTTGAAACCTGGCAGGCGAACTCACTCTCCGGCTCGACCATGAATGAATTCGACTTTGCTATTTTATCAGTATCAAGCTATTATCTCAGATGGCAGGGGCTACTTGAAACCCAAGACATCATTGCGCAAGGGTCTTGCGGCGGACATTAATTCGATTCGCAAACTCAAAAGAGAAAGAGCTGCCCAAAAGTCTCTCGAGACCCATAACGCAAAGTTCTTGGCCTGCCGAGGCTTCATGAGGGGGGCTTATTGTGAACAGTTGAGGCTGGGTCGGGACCGCGCTGACTAGGGTTTCGTTTACTGGCGAGTGAGAGTCGCGATCAGAGAAAAGAGCTCAAACGACCTCTGGCTTGTTCTTCATGATGCTCGGGCATGTCGCAGCAGCCTTGCCCATATCTCCACGTCATCTGGGATCACGATGGTAGAAAGAGAGGAAAAAAAGAATATCTGGTAACAGAATTCCTTGCTGAGGTCGGCCAGAAGGATGGCTTGAAGATATGCAAGCCTTGGCGAGTCTGTAGTGTAGATCATATGCTGCCCACCAGGCAAATCTATCTGCCATTGTCAAATGGCAATGTAGAGAGGCATACCTGCATCGCACCGTTTATCGGGATCTTATGCAAGATGCACAACAAGCTCGTGCAACCAGGACAGGGCAGAGGAGCCAGGCTGTCACTCCCTTTTGGGCTGGGGTGCATATCTGATGCACACACAAAAAAAGCCGGCCCTGGAGATGTGCATAAGTGGATGTATGTATTCATGGTATTCTTTGGTGCATGCAATAGAAAAGCATATGAATCACATACAGTAAAGCCACGAGGCTGAACATGGGGAGCCTTGACTCTCAGTATCTGCGTTTTAGGATGGTGTTTGAGATTGCGAGGAGGAGACCAGCCATGGATGGCAAGCACGAATGAGACTCGACCCGAAGTTTCTCTCACCAAAGAGGCAAGCACCACCTCACCTCATACCTGCCCCACTCATCGTCAACATCCATCATCATCATCACCTTGCACTTGCAGTCAAAGTTTCTTCCCCACTTGTCGGCTACAGTGATTCAGCAATCAATACCTTCCTTAATTAATAACTTACCTTTCATACATACAACCCGGTCATCACGACTCCATTGTTTCCGAGATTTTCGGCGAACTAATCTCCGTTCACTTTACTTTTTTGTCTTGCATCGCGAGCTTTTAATTGTCTACTAGCTGCCTGAAGGGGTAACTCAGAAGCTTAACTTTCGGCTCTGTGCCTCTGACTCCCTCCTTGGTGACTCAGCACCTGCCTAATCAGTTCCACAGCGGTACAAGTATCCGTCTTTTCAGCTAAGAGGCGTATAATGAAAATCAACATCACCAGAAGAGATGCCTCCAGCCTCCCGAGTCAATGTACATGTGATACTCGCCTCGACAACGGGGTCCTTGAATGATAGACTAGACCGTACCTGTGGGTCATCAAGAACAATTGCGACGTTGACAGAGAAACAGTTTTTGTCCTTGATGGGCCAATGAGGCTCTGGCCTTTGCACCCGATTGAGATGCGATTTGTTAGGACTCACTGCAAAAGAAGAAGGATACTACTCTTCCTTCTGAGCTGTACGAATTGAAATCCACCGATAGATTTCGCAACGCACAAAGACGGTTCGAAACGTCGATTGCGTTTCTAGAAGCTTGCTACAGACAAAGGCGCATGTCGGTTCCGTTGCACTACACATTTGAAAGCCCCTAATGTACCTACGGATAGTCAGCACACTGGCTGCAGCCTCATGCGAGATTTCCGCTGAGTCTAAGGTGAGATATTATCCATCGGTTCCTGCGGCCGAAGAAAGCAGGAGGCTGGGCTGGGAAATGCTCTGGCACAAGCGGATGAAGACGGGCCCTAGAGACGGCGATGGGGCCCGAGGCAGATCACAGAGTGGGTTATTCCTTGTCGACGAGGCTGGGAGCAAACCAGTGGCAGGCAATTAAGAAGAACTCGAGATGAAACACCTGCTATCCTGGGCATGCTCAAGGGAAGCAAGTTCAATCAGAGATGGACGAACGATGCTCAGAGCGGATGCAGGTACCATGAGATGCATATTGATGATTGCCCGAGGAATTGGTTCGAACATGATACGCAGACTCGGCCCTCGAGCCGCCATCGATACGGTTTCACATCAAGGATCAGTTTCGGCGCAGCACAGTTTGTTGGACGCTGATGTATTCTGTCTGAATCTGACGCCCTTGCGCTTGCGCTGTCAGGCTTGGATAGCTGCATGTTACAACCGTACTGTACCGTCTCTTGCCCGAGCCTGAATTTGGGTCTAGTTGGCAGTTGCTTTTTCTGACAGTTGACCGACTCTCCAAGTTCCACCTTTGACAGGGAATAAAAAGCAAAAGAAAGAGAGACGAAAAACGAAAGAAGCAAATTCGGCCTCCCTCCGATACCGAAGCATGAGCCCTGCTTCCATCGATCACAGTTGCCAAATCTCGCAAGTCTGTACCCGAATGGTGTTCGCCCCGTTTTTTCCTCGAGTCTGGAACCGAGGGTTCAGCATCGAGTACGTATTGAAACAGAAAGCGACAGGTGGCGCACTGTGACAGGCATGTGGGAAACAAGTACCGATACTTCCGCCATCCTTATCCCAAAATGAATGGAACCCTCTCTTCCCGTTTCTAGCCTCTCCCATCACTGTCAGCATCATCACCAGCCGTTTCGGTCTCACTTTTCATTAAAGAAGATGAAATACTAGTGGAGGTATCTTTTTTCTTTCCAAGCCAACTGTTCCAATAAAATGGTTTCGGAATCATTGGCGACGTCCCCCCGTTCATATACAAGCCCTTGGGCTACAGAAACTTGACTTCGACGGCAAAAGAGACAAAATAGTTCAGTCACGTTATTCGAGTCTAGACCGTCTCTTAGATCATCTATTTTAGTCACTCTTGGTTTAGGTCTCAAGTTTCTGCTAACCCCCCGGACAAGTTAGCTGCAAGTCCTTGCCGTTAGCTTTCAGCCGTTGCTTGAGCTAGCAGGGATACTCGAACGAGAGCGTTTTTAATACAAGGACGCCAAAGAGCTTGCTTTCACCGACGTAATTGGCTGGTCCGTCCGCTGGTTTGTGGGATTTTCGCTATTCGTGCGAGTTATCATAAATTTCACTGCCCAAGGCAATTATCACTATCAAACATCACGACTCGACCAGATGGAGCGGCCGTATTTACGTATCTGGATACCTTGACAGCTGGCTTCCCCCGACTGGCTTCCCCACGTCGTTCAGCACGTTTCAATGGAGGACACATGTCTAGCCACACACTGCATGACCCGAATTCTGAAGAAGCCATCAGTCGTGTCTCGCCTGAAGACACAAACCCGTAACCAGAGCATGCGTTAGATGGGGGTGTCTATCGATTTGAGACAGGCCATCAATCAACCGCAACAACATGGCATTTGATAAGTTAGTCCAACCTTATACTCTGTGCCCATTGATCATTGAATCAATGGATAGACAACGATTACCCCCGCATGACCGGGTTGAGGTTTGCCTGGCCGCTCCTCCAATTGCTTGGTTTAGGAGTCAGATATGCCTACGCAACTGTCTTGTCACAACCAATTCCCAATACAACATTGCAAGTGCAGTCTTGCTTTTTCCGAGACTTATCGTACCATTGCAATTTCATATCGTCAACTCGGGAATAGTGTCCAGTCAACCCAGCCGGACACTTAAGCACCTAATAGCAACAGTCCTCATTGGCGGTTCTCAAACATGCCTCGCATGCCTAATAAGATGGCCCTGGAGATAAGCTCCATCCAGGAAGTATTCGAACGACGAACCAGGTGTTTGCCTAAATCATATGTTGATCAGCCTGGCTAAGCACTAGCGACATGATCCCTGAGGCACTCAGCCGATGTCCAACACGCTTCTTCCACGGTTGTCCATGGCACTGCAACTGCAGGGTTTCTATTCTTAACCGCTCATGAGCATCCACTACACGGCACAACTCGACGTTTGTATTTCTAGACTTTGAGGGGAGTCCTCTGCTTCATGAATCGGTCTATGAACGTGAGCTACTTCATTGGTGAGTTATCAGATGAATCAGGCCATGTTGCATATCGGTCAGAGTAGAGAGCGGGGTTGACTTCGGACGGATTGAGAAGTCAACTCGTCGAACATTTCAAGATTCGAATCTCCTACTGAAGAACCAATCAAGGTATCACGAACCCATGTTTCAATACTTTACCAGTCTTGTCTTTTACCACAGCACGTGATGAGGCGGTAACGGCTGGTTCGAGGCTTGATCAACAAACATTGGTGCTTAATATTCGATGGGTGGACAGTATCTTTGGCTGAGTTCTCCGATGATTAAACATAGCACTTCTCTTTTATCCTCTGACAGGTATTAGGCATCGGCTTCCTCGATATGAGCGGTATCATGGTATGATAATGAATGATGCTCTCCGTCATTATCCGCAGTCATTGTACCCATGTTTCGACAAAACCAAGAAGGGCTTGGCTTGCTTTGCATGTCGATTCAACTTGCCCGCCCAGAAGCTTCAGTCCCTGCAGCTGCCCTTGCTCCCGGTGGACAAGGATGGCAAGGTGGACATGCTGGCTTGAGCACTCGCATGTTCTGCACAGCGGCTATGTATGCAGATGCATGTCTAAAACCTGACCAATAGCCGTTGCAGTATCATCGGGAAGGACGAGCATGGGTCCCCGTTGGGGCGTTTCGAAAACACCAGCCGTCCCTAGGCCTTCCTACCAACCCTTTACAGCTTAGCGAGTATCGACTGGACTGCACCTAGATACCGTGGGGGAGCCCAATTGCCAAGACTTGACGAGTGCGTTGAGTCGCCACGTTTACCTTCTAGAGCCTTAGGGCGTCCACTTCCTGGCACACCGGTGCTCGTTAGCCAGCTCTTGGTGGGAACGCTGGCATTAGTCTACCCGTTCGTCTCGCTGTCAGATGCAGATGGCACAGTAGGAAAAGTCCGTCCTTAATCAGAAGCCAAGAACAATGTCGTTGCAGTCGGCGAGTGCTGACAAAAGTGCCCCGCTGGGGCTGGCAGTGTCCAGAAAGAATTGTCGATTTTCGGTTTTCGGTTTGACTATAGCCTCCGGCCGAGATACACTCTTTTTCCTGTACTGACTTGCAGCTCACCACGCCACCTCCCAGCTTCAGACTGACGACAAAGAGGAGCAATTGCTGGACCGCAAGTACAGTACTTCAATGTACGACCGAGGCCGATCCGTGTCGTAACCTTCCTTCTCTCATGGCCTCCAAAACTGGCCTCTTCAGCTGGCCGTTTGGTAAGAGGCATGATGGAATTCTGCTCTGGGCCAGTCCCTATATCTCAATCCAATGAACGCTCACCACGTCTCTAACACACCACCACCGCCGCCACCAGCAACCCCAACAACAAGCACGCAACCTCGATAGCCTCCGGGGTCACCAGATGAGTTCCTGAGATAACTAAATTCTCTTTTATCTGTTGTTGTCTCTTTCTAGTTCGTTAGAGGCATGGTACCTTGACGGCAATGCACCGTTATGCAAGAGCAATTGTCGATTGCTGCTAGCCACTCCTCTCCGGATATAAACCCACACTGAAGAATGCAATGGCCGACTTTCTCTGAGAAACGGCCTTCAGTGACCACGGCACGGTGTCCCTTCGAGAATGGCTATGATACCTGTGCTATGTACTTTGGTAGGGCCTGGGATGTTTCGCCCAAGGCCATGCCATGGGTGTCTGTTAATCCCGGCCTCCGGAGCTCGGGGCTTTGTCCACATGCTGCCGCTGCGCTCTTAAATCCCCAGATGCGATCTGGCAGCGCCTAGTGCGCTCCTGTGCTCTGCCTTGTAGCGGACCCTGCTGGGAGATCTGACTTGTGCTTGCATGCGCATCAAATTTCATGCTACGCCTGCTCTCCAACAACGTATGTATCAATTGAGTTTCTAGCAATAGAGCCTACATGTCTTGTGAGTTTTATCAAGATGATAGTAGAATTGTGCTGCTAAAACGATCAAGTGCTCACGGTTTCTCGCGCCCCGACAGAGAGCTTCATAGAGCCTAGTGCAACCTTCACCGCTATTCTCTCACCCAATTGTAGTTTTCCGTGTGTGAGATGTACCGATTATAGAGGAACACCCTCTCGTGGTAGGTGCCCTTGGACTTGAACAGGGGTGGTCTGTACAAGAGCAGCCATGATAACGGCACGACTTGATTGCCAACTCACTCAAGAGTCCCACCTAGACATAACCAAACAGATCTTGAGAGGAGCCAAGCCACGATAGCTCATCGGCGGGTACAGTACGTCGCTCCTTGTCAGCATGATGCTGGTTGGAGCTGGACGGGTAGCATGTACTCCGCATATGCTACTGTAGTGGCAGTCCACAAGGGCCTCAGTGAAGAAACAAGCCAAAAACGTTTGTGCTACCCAGGCCGTTCTCATCGAGATATTGCAGGATCGCATCATGATCATGGCGAGTTGGAGAGGTGGCACGGCCTGGAGAAAAGGTCTCAGCCCCAACAAGCCAGATCAAAGCATCCCAAGCAGAACTTGCATTCCAAATTGCTTATGAAAAGGCATTGATTGATGGTATTGTGCCTGAAAAGTACAGGATGGCGGAGCTGCAAACGAGGGTAACCGCCGTTGATTTACTGCCCACTACATTAGCCTTCCCGCTCATCACGCAGCGGGGTGTTGTAGGGGATGGAGACATGATGTCTACCCACCTGCCAGCTAATGTACGGTACGGGAAGCCTTCATGCATGCACGCGTACATGCATGCAGACAGGATGACTATTCTTTATTCCATATGTACGAATATGTATGTCGATGAAACACAGAGAAGCCTTTTGGTCCTCTATATAACAAAACCCAAGGGCCATGTTATACTTTATATCCCAACAATGGAATGGCAACGGTGGTGCTAGTATTAGGTGAAGTGAAGACTATCCGCTATGTAGAGAAACCCCAAGGAAGGGTAGACCTGCGATAAGCAGGCAAAGGGAGGGGCTTGACGAAGCAACGGGGCACACATTGATCATGTGTATGTATTCACTAGGGCAGCCATACCATACCATACCATGCCAGTCAGGAATAAGGGACGAAATGGACGTTTTAAGCAAGTACAGTAGCATCGAACGGGATGGATTCACAATGGTTGAAGTCCTGGTCCAAGATGCTGTTACCCGTCATAATGGCAGCTCAAGCTTACAGCACAGGGCTCGTTTGTGCGATACGGCAGATTATGACATCTCTGTTTGTATTTAGGAGGGTGCTGCAGGTATGTCCTGCATATTGTACTGTACAGTAATGTAATGTACATGCAAATGATTGGAGGTGAGATTGGTCAGTTTACAGTAAGTTATTGGTGGCAAATGGTTTCGTCTAGCCATACTCAGAGAAGGATTTTCACGAACGCCTCGCCTCACTTCGTTCTTGGGTTGTATTCGAGACTCTCGAGTCGAGCAGGGAACAGAGAAGTCAGTGGTACTTTGCCGCCTTCCACATGGAGGAGGATGAGAGTTGAGGGTCGAGGCTCGGAGGCCAAGGCTCAAGGGTGAGTGGGAGAGGGGCTGGGTAATCAAATGACAAGTTGCGAAGGGGGAGAAAAGAGGAATCGGATTTGATGATGATGCCTGTAAAAGGGAGATGGACGAGGAGCGAGACGGGCCGTTCACCGGGGGGATGTTTGAAGCCGAAGTTGCGAGGAACAGGCCTTACCAGGCTTGGCTTGTCTGGACCAGGGATCTTTGTTAGTGAAGTTAAGAGCCTGTGAGGGCGATGGGATGGTGACAATGACAGGGATATATTGGGCTGGGCTGGGCTGAGCTGAGCTGTGTGATTGACATTGACATTTCACCAACATGTCAGCTCGGCTAACAGAATGAACAGGGCGGAAGGGATAGTGATAGTCTAGACTGTGATTGTGTTGGGAGCACGGATCAACAGAGAAAAAGAAATAAAATTAGATTAGATAGACAGTGATCTCTATGAGCTTCAGCCTGAGCCTTGCATGAGCCATGAAGTGAGCGTGAGCATGAGCATGAGCGTTGATCTGAGGTGGGCGCGGCTCTACCCGCCCGCTGCAGTGTGAGACAGGTTGCAAGCCGCAGTAGCAGTAATATCCATAGAATCAAATGTGATGCATTATACAGTAGTCTGTCTAAAAGGAGATATGCTGTACTGTACAGTGCTTTGGCTTTCATTAATCAATAACACAACGTATAACCCCGTACGCCGCAGCAAACTATTGACCGTTTCATGCATATATACCCATCACTAACTTGACTTAACTTGACTCTTCTGAAATGAAAACGACATTCCCGGACGTTACCAGCCACCAACCATCATACAATTTCCGTAGGGTCAGGTCAAGTCTTATGCAAGTAATTCAGATTCCTATTGCCGATCCTTCAATTGTAACCAGCCGTTCATTGTTACACCCAAAATTTGTATGCGATTTTTACTAAGACACATCCTGTATCGAGTTTTTACATCTGTATTCAATAATCGATGCGTCTCTACATTTGTTTCATGTGGTTTTAAAATGTCATTTTCTTGAAGTCCAAAATTGTGATCTTGCTGTCAATCAACAATAGAGTGAATCGCGTACAGTTAGCTGTGTACATGCCAGGACAACATGTAAGAAGTTAGCAATTGACTTGACATGAAATACATGTTTTGTCATCTGGATAATCAAACTGCAGAAGCATGTTATGAAGCCATGGATACCGCAGTATCTAGTTGGAGTTAATGGAACTGATCGAGAGGGTTTCACCTGTTCGATTGGGAATGAATCGAGATAATAGATACTTTGACCCAGCCAACGCCTTCAAGTATCTACCAAAAAGATGAAGGTCTTGAGTTAATTGTTGAAACCAGATTACTCAATTGCTTCAGAAATAAGCTAGTCTTTGGCTGATTGATGTATCGAGTAGACTATCTCATTCCTTAGAATACCTGAGGAACGGTCCTGCTCCATTGATAATCTTCTACAATGTGTCTCTACCAGAAGGAGTTTCTTTCGACGATTCCCAAACAGATAGCAGCTCATCAGCGTCACGAGTCGGCATACAGTGGAAATAGATTTCGGTGTTTGCTTGTAGTCTTCCAACATGCCTCAAGGGTGTGATATACCATTCGCTGGTATATACTGTGTAGACCTGCTAGAGTCTGCCTCGGTCTATCAGTTATGGAATCCTGGGGCTCCAAGAGGCTGACAGATCAGCGCTACCCAAAGGAAGATTTTGTTGCAGCTAGATTTGCGCCTGGATAGTAAGCAGTATGTATTCGTCTAAAGCATCGATAATCAACACAGCTTCTTTCAGCCCAGAATCTGCCGAGATGGCGTTCATGATTCGGGACGGGACAGTGAAGGCATTGAAGTTCTCAAGAAGCTGTTTGGCAGCATTATCGTATTCTCGCTATACGTGCTTCAGAAGTGACTCCCAGGTTTCGCGAGCATGTATATGAACCCACGTAAGACAGCTGTGGCATTATTGGCCCAATTGTCGGTGGTCAAAACCGAAATACATCACTTGGTCGAGGCTTCCTGGGCCACTGTTCAACTCATTAATGATCTCTGACGCTTTAACCCATCTAAGCAGTATCAAAGAGTCTTTACCTCTTGTCAGAGACGAGAGAAATCCACAGAACCTCGCTATCGAGCAACACTTGCAGACTGTCGTACAGGTTACTAGAGAGCCTCGTCAGCTCTTCAATCGACGTTCTTTAGTCCGACAGAGAAGCTCGACCTCTCCCACAATTTGTCCACTCCTTGAGGGTCGGCGATCACTAGGTAAGAAAGTGACCCAGAAGGAATCCTCAAGCGACTTAATGCGGCAAATAGCGATCTTAATATACGTGTTCTGGTTGTTCATGTAGACATAGTCGGAAACCTCCAGAATGGATTCAGAGTGTTACATGATGTCCATTTAGATACAAACTTGAACGTTCAATGTGTCTTGGGCGACATGGCTCTCTTGGAACTGGCCATACCCATAATCGCGAACCAGATCAGCATTACAAATCAAATCTATAAGAACTTCCTTAATCAATGAGCAGGCCGATCGATTCTAGTTACCCCTGACGGGCTCGGGGCTCTTGAAGCATCCTGATGCGATACGTCTGCCCAGACAGTATAAAGCTCGATACGTGGCAATAGGGGCGTTGGCTACCATGTAGTGACTGGCAACATCAAGAGTTATCAGACCAATTCATTATTATTTCTTTTTCTTTTTTACTTCTTTTCGTCCTATCTTAATTTATACACTTTTGCTTAGTTCTTTTCGCGATCCTCCTTCAGGGATACAATGCGGTTAAGCACGATCTTGTCATCTGTGCTATCCGAGTCCATAGCCTATATGATGATTAGTTTCAATACCAAAAGAATTGGGTAGCATATACTTACGAAGTAGGCAACACGCATAGCCTGGAATCGAACACTCTCGGGGCCGCTAGCCTCGTTGGTCTCGCCAGCCGTAACAGGCCAGGGAGCGCGCTGGCGAACCTCCTTGAAGCCCTCTTCAACAAGAGCCTCGGGATAGACAACTTCACTGTTGGGGTTGATGTCGTTCAAGAAACCACCCTCAACAGCGGTAGGGTCGTCAGACTTGAACAAGGGGCTGTGTACACGGGCCTCCAACTTGATGGAGCCTTCAGGCACCCACTGGATGTAGGTCTTTGGCTTGCTCTCCTTGTCGAAAACGGCCTTGATGCTAGTGACCTTGCCTGACTCGTCCTTCTCGAATGAGGTGGCTTTGATGGGGTGGGGAGCGTTAAGAAGACCAACAGTCTTGCCAGGGGCAAGTCGGAAGTAACCCTTGATGTCCTCCTCTCGGAAATCGGATCGGTCGATATAGACAGTCTTGGTAAATCGGACCTTATGAGTACCGAACTTGGGGTCCTTGGGAGAGTAAGGAACCTCGAGCTCCTCGGTTCCCTCGTGGTCCTCAATAGTAACAGGAACGGGGTCCAGGACAAGCATGAGTCGTGGCACGGTGTTCTCAAGGTAGCGGCGGACAGTCTGCTCGAATCGCGCAATCTGGATAATTGTCTTGGCCGTAGTGACACCAAGCTCGTTGATGAAAGCCAAAAGAGCGCCAGGGGGGATACCACGACGCTTAATGGCAATCAGCGTGTACAGACGAGGGTCATCCCAAGCTCGAACGTATCCACCTTCGACAAGCTTCTTCAGAGCTCGCTTGCTCATGATAGTTCCACTGACATTCAGTCGACCTGATAGTTGTTAGAAGCCCGCATTCACACAAATTCATATCTATGCTCACCGAACTCTCGCTGCATTGGCTCGTAGACCTCAAGGCTCTTGTTCAGCCACTCGTAGCTTTCACGAGACAGAATGAACTCGGTAGTACACAAACTGTGTGTGATACCCTCGAAACTATCGCAAAGACAGTGTGTGAAGTCGTAAGTAGGGAAAATCTTCCACTCGGGAGCTCGGTGGTGGACCTTCTGGTTCTTGGGTATCCGGTAAGCCGCGAGATCCCACATCTGAGGGTTGCCGTTTGTGATGTCCTGCTTCATGCGAAGGAAAGCAGTCTGGGGCGCATATTTTCCATCGTGCATATCCTGGAACTTCTTAAGATTTGTCTCGACATCCTGCTCGGCGTGCTCGCATCGGTAGCGGGGTCCCTCCTTTCCTTCCTTTCCACCACGCTGAAGTTTGATCTCGGCCTCGTTACAGTGGCAGACATATGCCTTCTCCTTCTTGATGAGTTCCTTGGCGAGATCGAAGAGCTTCTGGAAGTTGTCACTGGAGTGTGTGATGGCGCTGGGCTCGAATCCTGCAGGTGATCAAGATTAGCTAAGGTCGGGTTGATACAGCAGGCGTCGAGGTTCGTACCAAGCCACCTAATGATCTTCAGGATCCATTCGAAGTAGATTTCCTCCTCTTCGTCGGGGTTCGTGTCGTCAAATCTTTGAATTCATTAGCCGTGGACTTAGCGCTCGATAAAAAGGTCGTACCGAAGGATCTATCACATATTAGCATGATCATCAAATTCCAGTTGGCGCAACAAAGCTTACAGTCTTGCCACCGTGGTAACGGGCAAAGCCAAAGTCAATGGCAATAGCCTTGGCGTGACCCAAGTGAAGGTAGCCGTTGGGCTCAGGGGGGAATCGGGTAACGACAGGCTTTACAGGTCGCTCCTTGTAAACGTCGGCGAGGAAGCCCTGCTTGAACATGGCATCGGGGTCGAGCTGGGTAGGCTCCTGAGCCTTGGGCTTAGGCGCAGCAGGCTTAGGGTTCGCCTCCTGGTTCTTTGCCTTTTCCTCTCGCGAGGCCTGGGCAGCGGCCTTCTTGGCTCGCTTCTGGGTACGCTTCTTCAGCTCATTGCGCGTGACCTGCTCGCCCGTCACGTCGTCAAGCACGAGCTTGACAGTGCCCTCGGTGACCTCAGCGACGGGGTCGGACATGGTAGCAATCGGTGTATCGTCGATGTTCGGTTCGGTTCGATGTCTACGTGTGCGATTTCGTCGATATCGGGAATGTTCTTAGCTTTGTTTGGTGATTGAAGCCGGTAGTGGGGTAATTTTTGGCGGTGGAAAGTTATCATCGAGAGTCGTTGGTGGGGGAGGATGGAGGGGTTGCAATTGGACCGCATTGAGTCATAAGGGGAAGATAGAGATAAGAGTCATCGGACTCGAAACAAAGAAGACAGTTGAGATATGCCCGCTATATGCTTAGTGACTTCACAAACATATTCCTTTTATTTAATCTGTACGGGAATGAGAGAGGAATGGCTGTAAACATCTCGGTGTTCAAACAGTCAACAGATCTACAGGTGGTATTGAGTACAGAGAGGGAAGTAGATAACACAAAGCTTTGGGAAGGACTGCAGAAATGATTTAAATAACACCATTGGATATATCTATCAGCAACAGTTCTCAAAGCGTGAAGATAGTATTGGTTATCATGGATGTTACAAGCTCTATCTTAATGCGAGCCACTTACCCTGTATAATAACGGATTCTCCCCACGTAGTATTCCTTACCAACCTCTAATTCTGGGGTCAGGGCATGCAATGTAGGATCAACTATGGAGCCAGTAGATGATGTATTTGGGTCCTCTTGTTAAACTGTATAGAAGTGAAGTCCTATCAGGTATCGCAACGTGATTGACATCCTGTATTCCCACCCGTACCAGGCAATATAACCGCAGCCCAAGTAAATATAAACCTTTGTTTTTGCCGCCTCTACACAATTCCAAGTGGTGAGATGATGCTGTTCTCTCAAGTGATATTTGCCATAGGTCAATTTCTATGTAGTACTAGAACCTAGGTAGTTTGACTGTGATTTGGGGGATGGTCGTCATGGAGCGAGAATGAGGAGCTACGACTTGGGCTTAATGTTTGAGACAGCTTAATCACCGAGCTAATAAAGCTCTATCTTGGTAACGTATAGGATCTCAAGTATGACAAGAAGCTGCAGATAGTTTTCGGGAAGTAAACTGAGTGGGGGTTTAGGATCATCCAGAGTCTGGACGTTTCAAGGCATTATGCTACAACGGTACAGTAGCTGCCCTGTTTAGGTAGCCAAGAGTTTCCGACATCCGAAGTCCCCGTGCATGGGCGTGGGATGTTCTCAATTATCGTCATTTCAACAGCAATGTCGTGATATGGCTGACAGCGGTTACAAGGGTTTTTAACCCACATAGCGCTTGATGGAGGGTGGCTTGACGGCGGTCTAGACTCTGTCCAGTTGCCTAAATTAATCTCCCCGAAGACTTGATGTGGCGCGAATCCACTGAACCTGCCGCTATGGACGCTACAACTTGCCAGCCATTGCAGAAGACCCTCGCACGCCATCGTCAGCTCGTTCGCAGTGAACCAGGGCATATGAATCCATACCTAGCCTGTCTACAGCACCTGTATCTTGCGTAAAATAAGGTGTAGTAATCGTAATCATGGAAGATCTTCACTCCAATCGTGGACAAAAGGCCTCTCGTAGTCTTGCCGATAGTGAAAGTCTTTCCAGCGTCAACATCAACCGCAACATTATCATGGGCTGTCGAGTTTGTCGGGCAAGAAAGGTAAGTGACGTATTTTGTTTTATTTAGTCAAGTTACTCACATACATAGGTCAAATGCGATGGCCGACCCAACGGCTGTCGCAATTGCGAACGTCTTCAACTCGAGTGTGTTGATGACGACGGCTCAAAATCTGGCAGTCGGCGTGGATCAGTGCCTGTGTCTCTGAGAAAGATCCGAACTTACCGATCATGTACGAGTTGTCGTGTCTCAAAAACAAAATGCGATGGCGACCGCCCGAGATGTTCGCGATGCTGCGCCCGTAATTTAGAATGCCAATACGACGGAGGCTCGGCTCCTCGCTGGGCGCGAAATCTCAGCAAGGCTCCGACTTCAGGTTCAAATGAGGAAGAATTAGAGTCTTCTTTGGACGCATCTTCGGTCACTGGAGATAGCTTCATGTCACCCAGTCTCATCCAGTCACAGGAAACTGATATCGCAGCATCCCATCGGTCGAGCACCCGAGACACCAGTGCTATAGACCCGCCCATAGATTTCGCCGATGATACTGAATTGTCCATTCATTCATGGTGAGTTCCATGTCTAAACCGAAAAACCCGAGCCATCACTAACCATGTTCGTAGGCTTGTGTCTTCAGACCTCCCATCTTCAAACAATATTCGTACTGTGGTAGATCACTACTTTGCAAACATTCACCCTCTCCGATGCTTCGCTTTTGTTCATAGACCGTCCTTTACTCGACATCTAGATAAGGGCTTTGAGTCAGAAGACGAAAGAGCATTGCTACACATCATCTGCGCCCAAGGTGCCAAGTAAGTTGTCTCACCATCGATGAGTGAGAATCCGAAGCTGATGATATAGATTCTATGCTCTATCCGTCAATGTAGAGGATCAAGATGCCAAGGCAGGTTTGATAAGGGCTGCGGGAAATAGCTGGGCGCAAAAGGCCGAATTGCTGGTTCTCACCAATTTTGGAAAGATCTCAGTTCAAAGACTCATGGTAAGCTAACTCAGTGCTCAAGTAAATAAATAGCTGACAGTTTTTTTCTAGACATGCATATTGCTTTATGATTTCCACTTCAGATTAGGCGAGTACACTCAAGCTCTCATGTTGAGTGGCCTAGCTGTAAGAATGGCACATGCATTGCAACTCAACGTCGAGTTCTCTCCGGATATCCTCTGTGCAGAAGCAAATGAGTCCTCTCCACCGGCAGTCGAGAAGGAGAGTCGTCGAAGACTCATGTGGGCTTGCTATATTCTGGATGCGTGGACGGGCAGTGGTGTGGACCAGTTGACGCTCCTCCGTGAAGCCGATATCAAGATCCAGTTGCCGTGCAATGAGCGTAATTTCAGACTCCGAATCCCATGTGTGACCGAGACTCTTGGTGTAGGACATGTCCTTCAATTCCTACCTCCAGCTATTGTCCCACGGAGACCCGCTGCTAATATGGGTATCATGGCCTACTATATTCGAATTGTCACTCTTTGGAAGCGAGTAGTCAGGTCAGTAGCAAACGTAAGCCCCCTTCTAAAAACACCCACATAACTAACGGGAAGACAGATATGTCAAGCATTTGAATACGAGTCCACCTCCATGGCTTCCTGAATCCGACTTTGCCGCCCTGGATGCTGACCTGCGAGCATGGGGCCGACATCTCCCTGAGTTCATCTCATACTCTACCGATACCATCTACGCCCGCCTTGAATCTGACCAGCTCGGCTCACTTGTCCTACTTCACTGCACTTATCACCACAACCTTCTTGATCTTTACAGAATTTCCATGCCCGACCTTTTCAAGCTAATCAAGCCCTTCTACTTCCCACCCAACCAAGAAGAGTTCCTGCAGTCTTTGCAAGTTGACTGCTTTTACCACGCAAAACAAATTGCTACTATCTTGGCCGAGGCTGTGCAACATGGTGCAAGATACTTGGCTGATAGCTTGCTACCATGCTTCGCATATGATAGCAGCCGAGTGATGCTGTACTACATCGCAAGACTGCTTGATCTTAGTAGGCCAGATGCTGAGACTATTGTTGTGGACGCTATCAATGCTGTGGAGAGTAATAGCAAAATTCTACGGACAATGGCTGCCCTATTCCCGCTGGCCGACTCCCTAGTACGTGGATCACTGTAGGGAAAAATTGTGGCAGTTCTTACTGACAATGATAAAGGCGACTACGACGGAGCGATGGTTAGCTAAGATTCGCAAGACCTTCGCGCAGGACGAGCATATGAGCGATCGTCCTAAGCAAGGTGATGAGGAGAGGTATGCTTCAATTGATTTTCAAGGTGACTCAGTTGCTGATAGTCTAAATAGATCGCCAATTCTTTCCGGAAGTCCAATCATTGGTAGTCCTGATGAGGCCCTGGGAGCGCTTGGTCTAGCACGCCTTGCTCAGGGTGAGAGCGCCGATATCAAGCCGATTGATCAGGATGCTTGGAGCAAGGTTGGAAGTACAAGTCCGACTTCAACCAAAATAGGAGCCGGATCTGCCTCTGGACACCCGTCAAGTAGTCAACATGAGGAGACACCTGCACGATCCAAACTACAGCATGAGCAACCTGTGTCTCAACGGACACCCCCTGGAGCTACAACTTCCCATATGGACCACCAAGCTGTTGATCTAAATGATCTCCAAAACTATCTATCCTGGGATATGTATGGTATCATGGAGATGAGCGACAATGGCCTAAAAGCTGGCATCGAAGGTAACGGCATGCCTTCCTGGAGTGCAATGTGATCGGAAGATACCCAAAACAAAGTTTTCAGACATTTATGAAACTCGCTGTCTCGGGAAATCTCTCCGAAGTACTTAATATGGGACTTTTTGAGCCTTGATGGATAAGACTGAGGTTTCATAAGGCAATTCGGACTACCGGGTTGCAATGATCACAACCACAAGGACAGACCGCTATCACGGAGATCAATGGCTCGTCAACAGCGCGAATGTCATTCCCATGGGCCTCCCCTTGCAACAATTTCGAACTAGTAGGGCGCACGGTAGTGAAAACGGCCACTCCGAGGAAACTCGAAGCACGGTACTCTTAGCAGCTAGCAACGTTGATCTCGACAAGCCCGCTCGAGTGCTAGTGGTTTATCGAGGCTTCGGCATTATCTCGTTTTAGGAGAGATTATCATTTCAAACTTTGAGGAGGCTGGACTTTGGATAAGGAAGGCTGGGGTCGCAACCTATACGAGACTGTATGCATATGCATCTTTGGCTTTGATATGTACCCAATGAGCATGATGACGATTTTCATGTTGTCGGCGTCTATAGAAAACACGACATTTCATTGGGAGCGCTGCAGCCTTCAACAGGGGCATGACTGTTGCTCTGACGCGATTACGAATAGCTGCTGCATTGCAGGATCCGGCGTCTGTATCAGAAGTGCTTGAGTATCGACAAAGTCTGTGATACAACATAGGCGAGATTTGATCGGATGGTGAAGGCGGACGTAATTATAGAAAGAAATTGATATTCGAGACGTCTTTAATTATGGATAGCTCAACGGCACGGAGAGTTAAATTGCGACAAGTAGCATTGATCACCGATGAACCACGCGGGGAGCATGATCTAATTTAGCATGTGCAAACAAGAAGAGGAGAAATATGACGATGCCCAGAATAACTAGATTGATAGAGAAGGTCTTGGAGCTTGGGCCTTGACTACGGATACAGTTACTTGGTTCTCGGAAATCGGTAGCGGTAGGTAGTGTTCAAGGATAGAACCTCGGCGATGAAGGACGGATGAGACGAGACGAGGGGTAGCTATGGCAATCCCAGGGGACCGTTGTTTTGTTGCCTTGTTTACATCCCTGTGAAGTGGTGAGTCTGGTGAGAGAGACTATAGAGATCGAG
Source organism: Fusarium coffeatum (assembly GCF_003316985.1). Taxonomy (NCBI): domain Eukaryota; kingdom Fungi; phylum Ascomycota; class Sordariomycetes; order Hypocreales; family Nectriaceae; genus Fusarium; species Fusarium coffeatum. Next base: position 40,035 of record NW_022157822.1, read on the forward strand.
ATAAGCGTGGGAACAAAGCAAGTTACAGCTTCTGCAGCTCAGCCGCTGGCCTGGGTTTTTCGCCAATGAAAACTGGATTCACATAACAATTGTTTACAATAATGCCGCTTCTAAGAGTGATGGATACCGGGTATCTATGTGCACATACTTTTTTCTATCCGTCTAAGTGGGGAGGAAAACAAATTTCTGCTTGCGGCTCAACATCTTTTTAAGTTAGCCTCTTCCTCCCTTCTTGTGATACAGAGATGACTGGTTTGTTTTGATGCCGTTTGCGGAGTTGTGATTCGCTTATCATAGCCTTGCGCACATGCAAGTCAACGAATCTGACGATCCAAACCCAGTCTAAGTGACTAAAATCTGCCTATTGTATGCAAGGAGTTGGAGCGAAGACGCCAAACACACTTGCTTGCTTGCGCCTTCGGACCACAGATGCGGGTTCATGCTTGTACTTTAACCTGCAAACTATGGATAATCAGGTTAGATTTGCGATGGAGATACGACGGGGTAGAAAAACAAGGAATTTGTTGATCGATCACGGAGGATTGTCTGGGCTATTTTGATATATATAGTAGGTACTATACTTAACCGAGATATACCTAGAAATGGATATTCACTTACGCGTAAGAATCTAATCATTCGATAACAGGGCGAAAAGTGAAAAGGCGGAAACGAACTACACCACAAGATTTCCATTCTTTTTCCCAGTTCACGCATTGTGGACGGGCCAAATGCTGTCCTAGGAAGGGAGGCGATCCTGGGATGTTGAAAGAGGATGCCCACTACAGGCCAATCATCAGCTTTAATAACTGGATCGTAGTTACAGCAGCTGATCAATAGCGCTTCGACCAAGCTTTCAGTGGCCTCACAGCCCTGGGATATCCCTGCCAAAAGCGACCTACAGCGGGGTAACCGTGCTGAAACACTGGGCCACTCCAAATACGCCCGCCAATTAAACCCTGGGGGGAAGTTGCTGTAGCAACTCTCTTTCCCATCGTTTACTGCACCCGATGCTCTTTCGTGAAAGAATACTTCCATAATTGAGGCCCATCATTTACGTTCATTCTCATCTTGTCTCAGCCGCTCCCACGTCAGGTCTTTCGTTCTTTTTTTTTTCTTCAACTCCAAAAGATCCCATCGCGAGTTTGCTTTTGCGTTGCATGGCATTTACCAATTACAGCTTCGCATTGCGCATATGATGCTATTTACGCCTCGACGACTTCACTGCTCGATGACCGCCTGGGAGAGAAAGTAAACAACCTTACTGTACTCCGTACTAAAGGCCCCGATTGCATTTTACCGAGTCCACGATTCACGCCCACACTATTTTCCAAGTACACCCACCCTACATACGTTTTTGCGCATTCGTCTCCAAGCTAGCGTCCTTGCTCCTTCAATTGCTTGTACATAGCATTGTTACCCGACTGTCTTCCCCTCCTTCAGCGACGGCGCTCACGGCCTGGACAAGATGGTCGACACTAGCTACCTTGCGCAGCAGGTCAACAACAGTATTGGCCAGCTCCACGGTCTCTTCGATGAGATCGGTGTTCCTGATCATGAGCGTGAAGCTCGAGAGTCTGAGGTATGTTTACATCAGTTTGCGACACAAGTGTCGACGGGTTACTGACTTGCGCAGCTCTTCTCAGCACTATCCGAGGCCCTCAACAGCCAAGTGCGACTCGTCAACTCAGAAAAGAAGGAAATGATTGAAGAAGCAAAGAAGATCATTACCATCATCCATCAAATGGAAGCCTCGCTCGACGACACAAATCGCCGCCGCTCTCAAGAGGACGACGAGCTCACCATCACATATCCTTTAATGCGATGCCTTCAACAACTAAGGGAGAAGCACACACAAATCAGTCGCATCCACAAGGAGCGATTCGAACAAGTCAAGAGTGCGTCTATCATGACAAACCATTGTTCCATATGCTGACCATAATACAGAACTCGTAGTGGCACTCGAGTCCTACTCTTCGCATCTCGAACCCACCTTTGTCCAGATCCCATTACCCCCTACAGGCCCAAATCAATCCATCCCTGCCAACTTCGACCTTTCTGCCACCTATGTCGACAAGCTTGACAGCGAGTTCACACGAGTTTATGAGGAGTATTCTCGTCGTATTGCTACAGTTCAAGCCCTTGCCGACCAGACGATTGGACTCTGGGCAGAGCTTGGCATTCCCCAAGCGCAACAAGATGGTGCCATTGTAAAATACTACCGCGATGCTCCCGAGCAGCTTGGTCTACATGAGGAAGACATCAACCGTCTCCGTGCCAAGCGTGACAGACTCTCCGACGAGAAGAAGAACCGAGAGAAGAAGCTCAACCAGCTCAGGGCTGCTGTTGAAGCTCTCTGGATCAAGCTCGGTGTTGATGAGAGTGAAACCAAGCCATTCCTTAACGCGAACCGGGGTTGTGGTGTTCGACAGATCAACGAGTTTGAGGATGAGCTTGCTCGTCTAAACGAACTCAAGCGCCAAAACCTTCACCTTTTCGTCGAGGACACTCGCATCAAGCTTCAAGAACTCTGGGATGCGCTCTACTTCAGCGAGGATGAGATGCTTGAGTTCACACCTGCCTTTTCCGATGTCTACAGTGATGCTCTTCTGGAGGCTCATGAACGTGAGGTTGCCCGCCTTGAAACTCTCAAGGAACAGCGAGCCCCCACTCTTGCTTTGATCGACAGATACAAGACTCTTGTGAAGGAGCGCGATGATCTCGCTGCATCCAGTCAAGATGCCTCGAGACTCATGGGTCGTGGCCAGAAGGGTGAGAAGCGAGACCCTGGCAAGCTGCTCCGCGAGGAGAAGATGCGAAAGCGCATTGCCAAGGAACTGCCCAAGATCACCGCTGAGCTGCGCAAGATACTTTCCAAGTGGGAAGACGAGTATGGACGATCGTTTCTTGTTTTCGGCGAGAGGTTCCTGGACGAGATCGAGGCTGCTGATAATTCCAAGACGAGCGGACTACCACCGCGCTCCAAAACCCCTGCTGGCCCTCCGCCCTCAACTGCCAAACCACCCAAGGCAGTACCCAGCCGAATCAATACCAAGTCTGTCCCTCCTCGATCCATGACCAGAACTCCTACCACTGCCGCGCCTCCCATGCGCCCCGGACACCAGACACATGCCTCCACATCCAGTATTCCTCTCAGCCCCGCAAGAAGCCCGTCGCGAATCCCAGCGCGAGTTCCTTTGTCCAACATGAAGCACGGAAACAACTCTCCCGAACGCCCTCGGGCCGAGTCCTGTGCTGATGTCTACCGACCAGGCCAGTCCATGATGAGAGCGCCTCCACCCAAGATGCGCGATTTGATGGCTCAGGCTGAGTTTGAAGCTCCCATGAACCCCTACAAATCAGTCGGCCTTGCTACTAGCATTGTTCGCCAAGTCGAGCCAGAGGACGTTTACGACGACCGTCCACGAACGGCTCGATCCAACTCTGATAATTCTCAGTACAGCTACCCGAGCAACACCTCTCACTACAGCAGCCACCCAAGCTTTAGCGAGGAAAGCTTCCACGATCCCTATGCTACTATCCGCTCACAAGGTTACCGTCCAATGGCTCCTCCCCCTCCCCGACAGATCTCTGGTGAATCTATGGCCTCCACCAATATCTCAGGGTCTGAGAATTGGGAAACCTACGATGACACCAGCGAACCTGAAGTCGATGTCTCTGATGCCTACTATGCTAGGCTAAAAGCTGCTCGAACCAAGAGATTCTCCCCAGAGCAAACCCGTCCGGCAAGCAGTCAATCTAAACGCATACGCGGAATACCTCCGCAAGGGTCTTACAATGGACCTGTTATGATTGACCAGGACGGAAACCGCATCATCTCTGGCAGCGAGTGGACTGACGAGGATGCCTACTAAGATCCTTCATTGCCTTTTGCTCAGTGTTTTATCTACGAATAATGTCAAAAAAAAAACGATCGCGCCATTCTGAATTTCGATTGATTCACGCAAGCTTTTCATGATGATGCGGGCATCTCGCGACGACCTTGCGTGAGCCAACAACAGAGCGTCACATACCCAAAAGCCTTTTCTGGTAACAACGTCGATGCACGATTGAATGCCTCTACGACAATGCTCAGCCAGGTGTCTTCTCACATTTTTCAATCCCTTGGACATGTTTGTCAATAAGCCTTTTCATTTTCTTCTCTTCATATTCACTTCCCACTGTTCAAGTTACATCTCGTCGGGCCCGACGCCAGGAATTTTGTATCCGTTTATTTGTTCTTTTTCTCTCTCTTCAGTCTCTTCTTTATTCCCCTCTGTTTTTGAGGATCATTGTACACAGTCCTCTTCGTCTAGATTAGTGAGGTCTGTTCTGTTGGCGTGTTGGCCCTAGGGTAATGAGATGTGCATATAAGGGGGTTGAGGGCACCGGAAAACTTGGATTGGGAGGGAATGATAAGCAGGCGTCTAGGATCATTGGCGTTTCATGTATATCCGGAGTAGCAGGGCGAACTGCTCGACTGGATCCATAGCAATGATATTTGTCTTGATTTATAACCTGTTGTCTCCAACTGTGATGTCTGTATGCTTGCTTGTGACCCTATTTGTGTTAATAAGAAAAGCTTAACTGTATTGCGACATGTTTACACCTATCTACTAAGTAGATACTACTAAGGTAAGGTTGAGGAGGTAGGTATTAACTAACTACTGCCATTCTCTTCATCCTTTCTGCCATGAGTGACATGCTCGAAATTATTGTCTGCTATCGTTTTCTTTCTCGAAGCTTGCGCCAACGTCGACATTACCACCACCATTCAGTTAAACAAGCTTTTGCATCTTTCCTATCATCGTGATCGTCAGGGTTCACCCAAAGACCTCCAGAAGTGAGGTGAAGGCGCGTTGGAATTAACAAACAAAATGTTTGCGGATGCCTCGCAATGGATTTTGTTTGCCTACCTTCATAAGAGGTAGTCAAGGCTTAGGCCACCATAATAAAGTAGTCTAAGTGCTGGTCTTAGCTGGCATAAAGTGACCAAATTATTTCGTCTCTTATGCTCTTGGGGCCAATACCCTGAGGCTTACCTGTCCGTGAATGTAGGTACCTAGGTATAGATTCACAGCGTTGGCAGTGCCGTGCCAGCTGCGATTTAACAAGAAACCTTCTGCTGCCTGAACCTACTTACCTCTAGGCCTTCCCGCAATTTCCTCCTTTTCCAATATCACATTCTTCTCTCAACCATTGTATCCAACTGATCAGCACAGTATGGACGGACATCACTCTCCATCCCCCAAGCTCTTGAAGCTTCCCAACGAGCTGGTTCAAGGTATCGCCGCTCTGCTCAGCAAAAAAGATATCATAGCTCTGTCGTCAACATGTCATCCACTTCGAGAAAGTCTGGCCAGGATGGTGTGGCATCGAGTCAAAGTTTTGGGCAACACTCGCAAAATCCTACGGTGGTTCCAGACATTTTTGAGTTCAGACAAACATCACGGGACATTCAGATTCATCAGGTAAGTGAAAATGGATGCTATATACCTAGGTATCGTATGCATGCTAATAGTCCTCGCATCTTAGGGAAGCAGCTATTTCCTTTGGCGACCAAGGCCCGATTGGCTGTCACGGTCCCTTTCCCTTTCATGCTGGGAAAGACGGAAGAGAGCAAATGTCAATGACCTTTACAGAGAGCATCCAGACGATGGTCTCTCTCGAATCACTTTCTTTGGACATCACCAGTCTGTGCCGAAACCATCTTGAAGCGTTGTTATCCGAATTGCGCGTTATGCCTAGCCTCAACCTCCAACGTCTTAAGCTGGGATCATTGAAAAACTGCGAGGCTTTCGTGGAGTATGCTGGGACTAATTTGAAGACCTTGTGTCTGCCCAGTATGATCTGCTTTCGGGGACAATTTGAGCACCTTGAAGAACTCTACATTCACGAGAGGAACCACTTCAACAATCCGACGCTGGAACTAAACGACATTGCTAGAGCTTTCCCACGATTGAAGTCCCTGGGCTTTCTCGAAGGTCTTTGTGCAGAACCTTACCGATACTCACGTCTCGATCCCTGTCAAGGATGTGTAAGTGACGTCCTGTCCCTCAAATGTACAGATCGAGCTTTACTGACTTTTGGCAGGTCAAGCAGTGCAAGACATTGGGCCAAGCACTGCAGGAGAAGCTGCCCAACCTGGAGCGCTATGTTCATTCATTGCGATGCCCTTTTGTTGATGATCGAGACATTCCTGTCTTGGTCCTCTCTGGTCACCTTGCTCGTTTCAGAAAGGTTTGCCGTCTAATTAGAGCAAAGCATCCGTCACTGAAAGAGTTGGTGATCCTTATCAGCTACGGGTACCTGCTGCGTTGCAACACAGATCAGGTTACTATCGAAAAGCGTGCTGTCTATGACAGAGCTGCATTTGCGTTCACTCAAATAACTCGTGCGCAAGTGGTTCACGAAGATCAGAGAGGATGAGAGATGAAACCGGCGAGTTAGTTTTCATAGGATGCTGTTTGTTGTTGACGCGCTGAATTGGACAGGGCTTGGGCGTTATGAGATGATGGCTAGACGGGTAACAGAAGAAATGTACTCCAAGGATCAGGCTGCCAAAATAAAGTAGTCTAAGATCTATCCTATTTTAGCTATAAGACTCAACTATTTTGTTTCTTGTGCTTATGACGGTTAATTCTTTTGACACCCTGCGGTCATGTACCCGACGGTAGGAGAAAATGAATCTATTTGTTTCAGAATCCGTGGTTACCACTTCGCGTATAAATCTTCAGCTCCCATTGCACGGCCCTATGTAAGCAGTCAAGTTACCTCCAGTCACCGTTTATGTACCTATAGTACGGTAGACCAATGCTGATATGAGCTATTCCAACAAAGGCAGCGCTCGTTTTGGTAGGGGTTGCCACAACTGCGTTTTAGTGCCAGGGGTAAATTTCCGAGATGCTTCGCCAACTATTACTTTTGGCAATGACTTGATTGGATATCTCGATCCTTTCAGTGTGGTAGACCGGGTTTGTTCGTTGTGGGAAGTGAAGAGTCTGGCTTCTGTAAGCTGCAATTATAGCGAGTAAATCTAGAACAACCAGATAAACACTGTCGTTAATTAAGCATAAGAAGAGAAGACCTGCGTGACTGATCAATCATGTGATGAGTGGCTGAGCTAAAAGAGACGACATGAAACCCCTATCACGAACGTAACATTGATTAGCCTGACAATGTATTCCCCTTTCCTCAGAAGTAAAGAATGAAATGTTAGAAACGCCAAACAAAGGTAGAGGCCATCTACTGGGCATTGCCTTGCTTCTCCCGCTCAATCCGTATCCTTGGCTCCCGCTCTGTCGGTTCTGTGACTGTTGTATCCGTACCCACCTGAGCAAGGATCATTTCCGTGATCCTCGATCCACCGGAATTCGAGACTTGGCGTTCGGCGCTCGACCTGCTCTGAAGATAAAGTTGCCCAATGGGGAGAGGGTAATTTCAGCTGAAAGTTTCTTGAGCTCATGGTTGAGAAGATATTCCTGAGCCAGCAAAAGGAGGCAGAGCCTGTACTCAGCTGTTGATCACCATGTGGAGTCGGATACTCGCGGGCGTATCATCTTACACGCAGCTGCATGACCCCCTGGGAGCTACAGATACGAGACAGGATGGTCTTCAACGACCAGGAATAATGTGATATGGTCAAAGAGCAGGACATTGTGAGAAGGCCGGGTTATCACTATCACAAGGCTCGCTCGGTGTCAGTCTGTTCACTGCAGTCTCGACCTGCTCTGTTGACAGCATCATCAATGTCTCTGATCCGCGAAATGTCACCCATCAAAATCCTTGTAGCTGTCCGTTTTAAACCCGTTACCAAGAGATCTGGACATCAGCTAGAACATTCACACCAAGAATGATCAACCGCTTCAGCCGAGATAACACTCTAGTTCGTTTCCTAATAGGAGGAGGCGTCATACGCCAACGCCTCAACGCTCCCCACGTAACCGAGGATCCACATCCCTGCTGCAAAAACGTCTTTGCTCAACCTGGGACGACCTTTCCTCTAACTGGAAACGAGCAAAAGCAATTCTTTGACTTTTAGGGAAGAAATTACAACATCGAGTGGCAGTTGAGCTATTACTACGCACTGATACTGCTGTCCCCATATCCAGGGGTTATAGACACAAAGCGTTCCCGCTGATGAGTGCGGGGTTCATCTCAAGCGTCTTTTCTTGTGATGTTTCTTGATCGAGGTCTAATAGTTGCAAAACTAATGACAAGGCTAGATGCAAAGACTGGGGGTCTGGAATCGACGTGCCGAGAGTTCTCGGCGTCTGACCGGGACAACTCGACCAGGCTTTGGACTAGTTGGTTGAGTCTTCGATATATATATATGCAATGGTTCCTCTCTCTCATCTCGAATCTGCCAAGAGCTGATTCTGTCTTCTCCAGGCGTCTTCACCTCTCGTCATTCTTTTATACATTCGTTCTAATAATATCTACACTCGTTCTATCTACAAGCCAACAGGCACTACAGTCTCTCTTTCAAAAATCTCTTTATTTGCTTACAAGTTGCCCATAATTCCTCGAACCCTTCACATACCGAGACCATGAAGTTCAATATCCTCGTCGCTGCCACTTTGGCTGCGGCCCCCATCTCTGAAGTCGCCGCTCACTCTAGCATGGGAGAAACCATGAAAGAGATCGAACGAATTGCCGCTCGCAGTTGGAGTAGTGGCTGGAGCAGTAACAAGTGGCCTTTCTCTAACAGTGGAGGAAGCAATTGGGGCAGCGGAGGCGCTCAGAGCAGTGGAAACAACGACTGGAACAATGGAGGAAGCCAAGGCAGCGGAGGTGATAGCTGGAGCAACAGCGGAAGTCAGAGCAATGGAGGAGGCTCCAGTTCTTGGCCCGACCAAAGCAACGGCGGTAACAGCTGGAGCAATGGTGGAAGCCAGAGCGGCGGCCAAAGTGGCTGGTCTGGAGACAACTTCGATGCTCACTCCCTTATTGGAGACCTCCGCAGCGTCAGCGACAAGTCTCTCACTTCAGTCGGCCGTGATATCAAGAAGATCCTCAAAGGAAACGGCAACCCTACCAGCCGTGAGCGCTACCTTGGCTGCCCTTCTATGAACTCTCAGCGATGCAAGCGCGATACCTGCTGTGTCTGGCAGTACATCTCCAACGAGCTTGAAGCCCGCTTCAGAGGTGAAGCTGGCCGTTGCACCCGATGGGCTCGTTATGCTGTCCGCATTGGCTTCCACGATGCTGGTGCCTGGTCCCTGAAGACTTCTTCCCAAGGAGGTGGCGCTGATGGCTCTATCATCCTTGCGAACGAGATTACTCGTGGCGAAAATAAGGGTCTCGAGCAGATTGGAGAGTACTACCAGACTATTTACGACAAGTACCACAACAAGTATGGCTTCACTCAGGTCACTATGGCCGATCTTATCCAGATGGGCTCCAACATTGCTGCTGTCACTTGCCCTCTCGGACCCCGAGTTCGCTCTTTCGTCGGCCGCAAGGATAGTACCAAGGCCAATATCGGAGGCCTTCTGCCCCGAGTTGACTCCGATGCTCTCACTCTCATCAACCTGTTCAAGGACAAGACAATTGGCCCTGATGATCTCGTCGCCCTCGTCGGCGCTCACACAACCTCTCAGCAACACCACACCAACATCGACCGTGACGGTGATCCTCAGGACAGCACCCCTGGTGTCTGGGATATCCTCTTCTACCAGCAGACTCTCGACAAGAACGCCCCCAAGCGCGTCTACAAGTTCCCCAGTGATGAGGTCCTCGCCAAACACCCTCTCACCAAGCCTGCCTTTGAGACTTTTGCCAGCGGTAGCACTGGTCAAGCCGCCTGGAACGTGGTAAGTGTCAACGACTTTCGAATATCATATGCATCTTGCTAATCTTATTAGGATTATGCCCGCGCCTACGTCCGTCTCAGTCTCTTGGGTGTCAACAACATCAACAGTCTCACCGAATGCACAAAGGTTCTTCCCCAACCCGTCGAGTCTTACCGCCACAAGGACAAGGGCCGATTCAACAAGTGGCTCCAGAGTGACGATAACTCTTACACTTCCAAGTCTGTTTCCAAGGATATTGATGACGGTTACGAGATCTCTATCCCTGAGGACAAGATTCCATCCAAGCGTGGCCCTTGGAAGAAGTGGACCACCCTTTTCAAGTGGTGGTAAACTGTGACGAAACAACACATTTATATATTCGTTGGCTACCTAGTAATCAATGTTACATGGGCGGCGCTTTTAATTCATGATATAGCGTAAGGGCGACAGGACTTCTTGTATATTATATGCCAGTGGCACCATTTAATTCTTTATCTTTAATGAGATTCTTCGGGCAAGTATTTATTTGCCTTAGATGATCGATGTTGAGAGCAATATGCTTCTTTTCATGCCAGTTCAGAACCTCAATCTATCGAGCTATATGCTTTGATACCTAAGTTTAGACAACCAGCTTCTTGCCACTTCCCTGGTCATCACTGCTCTCGCCGACATTCACTGTGTGTTTCCTTGTGTAAATTATTGATGTTCAAGCAAAAGGAAAGAGCGACAACTATAACTTTCAACTGGCTGACCGGAAAATACAAGTAGGCAGGTGACACTGCGCCCGGGTCCGGGATGACGCTCCTATGAATGCATGGCTCTTTCCTCCATCGATTGTCATGGGCTTCATTTGGCATAGGGTTAAGAACGCTCTGAGATACTCAAAGTGAATACCTTCCATAGCTATCAGATAAGATGCATCAGAAGGGCTAACCATGGTATCACAACCGGTCGGGAGGAGGTTGAGGAGGAAAGAACCAGAGGCCTACCCCCCTGGAGTTACAAGTATCGGCATCTTTACTTCCTATCCCGTCAGCTCAAATGTTTGGAGGGGCAGGATGCGCTTGCACCAGAAAATGACAAGGAAGGTGCCATGTCTACTACGTTCGAACATAAAACCCCAGTCTTGTCCTCCTCTGTTCTTCTTCAGCTTTCTTCTTCTTCACCATCCTCCTCCTCCTCCCCGTCTCCCCATCAGCCCCATACCACTAATATCATTACCCGACGTCTTCATCTCAATCATCATCATCATCATCCCAACCCTTGCCTCATCATATACAAAGCCCTCTGCAATGTCTCTCCTGAGATAAGCCCTTTCTCAGTGCTCCGCGCAAAACCGACGAAGGCTTGCAGAATGTTCACACCAACGATGACAAGTGTTATCCTACTGAGTTACAGCGGCGGAGAGAGGAAGTCTTGTGCATTTCTTTTCTTTTGAGTTTTTATTGACGCCGCTGCTGCTCAACTGATCCGTGACATGCATATGAGACTAACAAAAAGGAAGAAGGGTTCTACGTTCCTATTGCTCGCTGCCAAGTACTCACAGTCGTCAGTTGTCAACACAACCCCCTAGGTCCAATCTCGACAACACTGGGACAAGATATCGGATGGACATGGGATCGGAGACGGATATGGAGATGGAATTGGAGATGTAACTGGATGCCGGAATTCGAGATGGAGATGGAGCTGGATGTTGGAAACAGGACTGTGTACCTGGTATACAAACTTGTTCCTGTTGTATGGTCGGACATCAACTCGTCAGTCTATATAAACAACATAGTAGATTAATGCCTGGTGATCGTCAGTATCTAATCTAGACCCTTCTTCTCAGAACTCAGCAGCCAACAGGATCCACTATCAGGGCTGAAATAATCACGAGTCTATTGAAATATTCATGTTGTCGACAATCAGGTATGGTGAATGGTCTACTGACGTAGGGGTTTTTGAGCTTATCAGTATCTATAATGATGATGGCTTCTCCATAATTTGCAATTTTTTATCTTTTGCAAGTGGAACAAACCATCAAATGTTTGCAATGAATGGCCCCAAAAGTGTAAGAGACGAAATAATTTGGTCACTTTATGTCAGCTAAGACCAGCACTTAGGCTACTTTATTATGGTACCAAGCCTAAAACTTAGAGGATATTTCTTCTGTTACCCACC
>NW_022158042.1:0-40793 GCF_003316985.1 Fusarium coffeatum
GAAAAAAAAAAAAAAAAGTCCAAGCACCGGAATAATTATGCAGCAATAAAAAGCTGCGTTTCAGAAGAGTTTCCCCGTGTATTGAGCACGTTTCAATTTGTCACCTTTGAAATTGGCGCCGCCTCCCCTCCATTGCGCAATCATCACAGCCCAGTTTAGTCCTGAGGTTAATTATTAATAACCTATTCAGAGACCGCATCACAGTCAGCAGCAGCAACAAGCAACGAGCAACTTTTAATCTTGAGATACCCCTTCTTTCTTTTTATTATTATTTCTCAACAACAATATTCAACTTCCATTTCCACTTTCAAGCACGGACCTCCTCTCTTGTATCTCCAATCGATACCCCGCCATTTTCTTCAACTTCAACTTCACATAACCACAAATTACTTCACTCTTCACAATGGCCGACACCCACACTTACGAGTTCAACATCGCCATGAGCTGCGGAGGCTGCTCTGGCGCCATCGATCGCGTCCTCAAGAAGCTCGATGGTATGCTTTCGCGCCCCAAATGTCCTCTGACCGCCACTAATAACAGCTTGCAGGTGTCGAGAGCTACGAGGTTTCCCTCGAGAACCAATCCGCCAAGGTCGTCACCGCCCTCCCCTACGAGACCGTCCTCCAGAAGATCGCCAAGACCGGAAAGAAGGTCAACTCAGCCAAGGCGGATGGTGTTGAGCAATCCGTCGAGGTTGCTGCCTAAGTGCTACAAGCCAAGGCAGGAGGCGAGACGGCGTGGGTTGTAATGGAAGCAATATGAGATCGATTCCTCGAGTTATTCATTAGCCTTGCGAGTATATCTGGCATGCCTTCGGTGTTTATGTTCCTGGACAAAAGGGACAGGAGGAAATATCATTTTGCGAACCAAATCCCTTGAAACCAATTAAGAAAATAATAATTAGTTGTAGACATCGCTCATGGCATGCCTTTTGGAGCACATGCCTTTCGCATACTTGATTTTTGCTCGCTAGTGGATGTTGTGTAGTGTCGCGAAGCACCTCAAACCGGGTCACTCCGTCCATGTATGCGGAGCGCAAGTCGATACGAAAGATCGGCCTTATGCGAAGTGTGATAGTTATCCCTGGGCAATACCCATTTCTATGTTCGGCATGTTCGTGCGCGATGCTGGCGAGGAAGCTAGACTACAAAATCAGCGTAAGATCAAAAATTAGTAATATTCAACAAGCGCAGAACCAAGAAGGAAAGTATTGATATAAAGATGCTCTGAAATACTCATAACATTCCGCGAACCCTAGGGTAACCGTGTTGTTTCCTATATGTCGGTAGAGATTTGAAAAGTCATCGCTACCTACCTTGCCTACATGTTTCGAGATCTAGTGATGCTATGCAAGCCAAGAGAGCTGGAAGAATGCTGACCACGAGGGGTCATGCAATACAATCTGCCTCTGTTTGAGAAGTTTCTTCGTCTAAATGAAAGATAGAAGTAAGGTCGACGGTTCGATGTAAGACGTGCTGTCACAACCAATGAGAACCTCAGAGAACATGGGGATCATAACGATCAATTGCCCCGTACTTTGAGTGTCATGACGCAGGCATTATCATGAGGAGACAACCCCGCGTAGCTTTGTGTTGCGTTGGACCTTGAACCGGGTATAGGGCACCCAATTGAACCCTCCAGCATGATCCCATCTCAACTTCCGTTCCTCCAGCTGCTGAAGGTTCCATGAAGCATTGGATTCCGTCCAGCAAACATCGAAGTCTCAAGTCCCGTGCCACGAACGGCGCCAGGATGAACGGACTGTTGTTGGGCGTCCTCATGCCTCAAGGGGCGTGCCGCTACTTTGGGTTGAATGCGGGGAAGAGAATTGCGGTTGCGGCTCATGCAAGTCAATACTGCGGAGCCGCAGTGGATTCAAGGCCGTTTTAGCACTGCACGGGCTTGATGACGGGGCTAGGAGGGATAAGCGCGACCTCGAAAACGCGGAGCCCCCAGGAACCCACGGGCCAGCCCCAGATATTATGATCTAGGGTCCAAGACGAGTGACAATCTGTGGCAATGCTAAGTTAGATCCAGCCCTGTTTGCCCTAGTACAGACTTACTGGTGATACTTTCCAAGTGACTGTTTTCAAAGAACAGCCTTATGACCATTCACCCAGCCTCGACCAGTGAAGACTCAGCTAAACATGGTGTTTTACTCCAGGTAACTGCGAGGTGGAATAGACGGACGCTTACACTTACATACCAAACATTTGCTGGCGTGTCATGGGTCAGCTGCCTCGGAAACAAATCTCCTCTTGACCGGTTCGCGGGGAAGAATAACGACCAGGGATAGAGCACATCTCTGCAACCCCTGCGAAGGTATCAAGAAGGTGGATCTTCAACAACCAGAAGCCAGATGAAGTAGTACCGCTGCACAGCTTTCCAATCATGCCATTAGCACATGCGTGTTCGAGTCTTCGAGAAGCAGATGGCAATCAGCGACCAAACTTTGACGGGGATGCCAAAGCGGTTAGGAATGGTTGGTTGATAGTCGTCCGTAATGGTTGGAACCAGCAGCAACGACACACATACAACGTTCGCAAACGTTGATGTGCCGCTCTGTGAGACGCCATATCGCTTGTGAGCCAAAGGGCTAAGACGATTTTGACACGGCAGAAAGTAACATTTTCCAATAAACGTCTCTTGGGAGTAAACCAAAGATCGATCCTATGGCGTCGAAGCCAACTTGGACGGTTCCAGAGCCAGCCTCCTGCATAGTCTTCCTCCTACAGTACAGTTACAACGCAGCACATCACAGGGATCTCGAGTCAAGGGCTCATTCAGTGCGTAACACACTGAGCTAATTTGGAGCTTCCCCGCATTTCCGAAATGGGCCTCCGCCCAGCCGACTGGGATCAACCTTGAACCCGAGGGCGGTTCCCAATCAGGCGTAGAAGTGGTCGTTGATGGCGCTGAGTGTAAGTCAACTCAAGATCAGTCCGGGGAAGATCCTCATGAACCTCCATCATATGCAATCACGGATCCGAACCTGCTTCCATCCCAATAGCACGGTGCTAGAGCATCTGTGGGACCTGCATCACGTCTAGGAGAAAAGTGCGGGGAAATGTGAGGATGCCTTCAAAAGTCCACACCATGTTTTTCTTTTTTGCCCCATGTATTGTCCAACACGGAGCTCCACTGTTGTATGATAACTGGCCAGTTTCTTTGTCAGTGCTATGTGACTCGACATCAACAGCATCAGCCACGATGGCATTGGCTTCTCATACCGTATTTTGGGGTAACGACTAGTCTATACCCTTCGCAGAGTGAACAAATCACCTCCACAGGCTCCTTTCGAGCGAAGCCTGAATACCTTAATGCCGTTGCTTGACATCGGTACAAGGGAGGTCGTATTGGAGAAACTGCACCGACCCGTTGATTCTCTTGCCGTGTCTCGCCTGGACACCGCTTTGACGGGACTTGGTGACTGGGTTCAGTTGTTGGCAAAGCGGATGAGGATGAGGATGAGTGCACACTTGGTCTGTACTCTGCTATTGATCTTCAGGACAGGGGGTTCCTTCCCTACAAGAAGACATCCGTGGATATCTGATGTCAGAGGAGGAAAGAAGCTTGGGCATTTGCATTACCCCTCCATACCTACCTACCTACCTAGGTACCTACGTATCTATAAAACTACGAACTCAATAATGCCGATGCTCGGCCCTGGATAACGCGAATGACGAGATTCAATGCTTCATATAATTATCATCTATGCAAGACAAAGAGAATAGTCATTGGATGGCATAGACGTTAACAGTGCGGTGGGACATCAATCCACGAAATCTAAAGCGATCTTCAAGCAGTCTACAACTACCTTGTGAAAATAGGCGTGTATACCTAACGGCAGATTAGTTCATACTGGATTGAGCGTTTCATCGGGCCTGCACCGGGGGGTGAGTCCACCTTTCCTCGGGCGGGCTGTCTACAGGTACGGAGCCGCTGCCAAACCACCACCCCGGCTGTTCCGCAGCCTATTAATCGATGGGATATGCAGCTACCACATGGCTGAACGGATGCGATGCGCTTTATTATGGCGAGGAGCTAGGAAACGTGTGGAATGAAGTATTGGTGAAGTAAAGGTTTGGCAACACTGTCTCGGTGCTGTACATTGTACAGTGGTGGGGTCGAGGTTAAGGGGCTCTTGATGAGGTCTACGATACGAATCTCATATCATGCCACCTCAAGAAGAAGGATCTGTCAAGCAACCGAATTAGGACCGGATATGCAATCGAAAGATCCGAATTTACCGCCATAACGGTAGTTTTCTCTTCACTAGGTATCTTTCTTTTAGGTCCTGCCCTGGTATGGGCTGTTTCGATTAACAAAGGACAAAACCCGGTGTAATGGGAAAAGGGCCGCAAAAAGCAGCTGACTGTTCATGGATGCTAAAACATCACGACACAATTGATGATGCCGAACAATTAGCTCCATCCATCATGACTTCTTTGCCCTCGACGATTATTCTGCTTCCATGAATTACACGCCCCCTCCGATCTCTCTTGCTACGGATACCACTTCCTAGAGCTGCGGATGTATGTACCTTTTCCTCCAGAGGTAGACAACTTTGAATTGACGCTACCGTCATGAATTGTCCCACCAGAGCTCTTCGGAGGGGAAGTTTGAAGCCAGGCAGGGGCGGGGGGTTCACAATATCTAGCTCAATCATAGGCTGTGAATAGATGGTAAAGTGCGGCAGGTACCGTAGCGTAGCTGTCTGTCGCTGCGTTGGTAGGGATCTGATGCTGAAGACGGTACCTGCCCTTGCCCTGGTTACCTGCCCGCTCCTACAGTAACCCACAAGTGACGCCACTGCAAACAACCCGAGCTAGCCTCACCTCACCTCACCTCACACACTCGGTCTCTCTCACACACTAAGCTAATCCCTCCCACGTAACGCAAGTATAGGACGATACCGTACATACAGCAAATGCCATCCTTTCGCCGCATCCCGAAAAGCAAAGTCCAACGAGCATGGCCAAAATAGCGGATCCCCGTGCAGCCGAAGTGGCCCCTCCCTTTGGCCCTTGCTGGTCCCTTGGCGAGTCCAGAATAGAGTGCTGTGCTGTGCTGTGCTGTGCTGTAGCTAAGCTATCCAGGCTGCGATACGATATGGAGACTCTCTTGTCTGATCTGTTCTGATCTACCGCTTCTGCTCTCACACCCTTCGACATCATCTGCACTCCCTCTCCCCCGCGACCGCCAAGATGAGGCTTGAGTTCTTACGCCCATCCTTGCCCCGTTGGCCCATCATACGGTTTGGTTTAGGCCCGAGTTCTATCCCATACCTCCAGTACCAGACAGGACCATACCATACCATACCATACCACATAGATCAGACCTTTCCTGCACTCGGGATCTCCCACCCAACATCTATATAAACTCTGCTCCCGTCGACTTCAAATCGTTTCTTCCTTCTCCATCCTCATTCAGATCATCAATCAACTCTTCGACACTCTCAACAACAACTCTTCCGTCTTCAAGACAACCTTTGATACCCTTCAACCAAACAACCAATCCACCCAACAATCAAAATGGCCGCTCCCGAGATTCCTTCCCAGCAGTGGGCTCAGATCTTCGAGAAGACCGCTGGTCGTATGTCATCCTTTTCCAATTGCCTCTTATACCTTGGCTCTCAGCCAAGCTCCGCCTGTTTCGAAGCCGCCCCACTATTCGTTCTACAGCACTTATATCAGTTTTGAGTTTCATACTGACATCTCATTTCCTATAGCCATCGAGTACAAGCAGATTCCCGTTCAGAAGCCTGGCCCCGATGAGGTCCTCGTCAACGTCAAGTTCTCCGGTGTTTGCCACACCGATCTCCACGCCTGGCAAGGTGACTGGCCCCTCGACACCAAGCTGCCTCTTGTTGGTGGCCACGAGGGTGCCGGTGTTGTTGTCGCTCGCGGCGAGCTTGTCAAGGATGTCAAGATCGGCGAGAAGGTCGGCATCAAGTGGCTCAACGGTTCTTGCCTGAGCTGCTCTTACTGCCAGAACGCCGACGAGTCTCTCTGTGCTGAGGCTCTCCTCTCCGGTTACACCGTCGACGGTTCTTTCCAACAATATGCCATCGCCAAGGCCATTCACGTTGCTCGCATCCCTGAGGAGTGTGACCTTGAGGCCATCTCCCCCATTCTCTGCGCCGGTATCACTGTCTACAAGGGTATCAAGGAATCCGGTGTCAAGGCCGGCCAGTCACTTGCCATCGTCGGTGCTGGTGGTGGTCTCGGATCCATTGCTGTTCAGTATGCTAAGGCTATGGGTATTCACGCCATTGCCATCGATGGTGGTGAGGAGAAGGAGAAGCTTTGCTTGTCCCTCGGTGCTCAGTCCTTCATCGACTTCACCAAGACCCAGAACATTGTCGCTGATGTCAAGGCCACCACCCCTGATGGTCTCGGCCCCCACGCTGCTCTCCTCGTCGCTGCTGCCGAGAAGCCCTTCCAACAAGCTACCCAGTACATCCGATCCAAGGGTACTGTTGTCTGCATCGGTCTCCCCGCCGGTGCTCAGTTCTCTGCTCCCGTCTTCGACACTGTCGTTCGAATGATCCAGATCAAGGGATCTTATGTTGGTAACCGTGCCGATACCGCCGAGGCCATCGATTTCTACCGCCGTGGCCTCATCAAGGTTCCCTTCAAGACTGTTGGTCTCTCTGAGCTCAACGACGTCTTCAAGCTCATGAAGGCTGGCCAAATTGTCGGTCGCTATGTCGTCGACACCAGCCGATAAGCGCGCGGCTGTCGCTTGGGTAGTGCAGGAAAGCACTCCCTAAAAGTAAACAGGGCTACCCATTGCGCAAAGGGTGATTGATACCCTGCTAAGAGGAGTTCAGGCGGGAGTTGATTTGGGTTTTCTGGCGGTGTTGTCGAGGTAGCCAGATGGATCTTGGTTACACTTTTGTGTATAGTCCTAGTTTATGAGCTTTATGATTTTCTATTGCATGAATAACAGAACGAACATTTCGATCAATATTTGACTTCCCAGCAGTGATGTTTACAATAGACCAGTTCATGTTGACTAGGAACAATGAGTTTTATTGGTTCACCGGAAGCGTTACTTATTTTGATATGGAATTGACCGTCCCTTCCTATCCATTGTCACTGTGTCATCGACAATGCGACCATGGCCTCATGGGTCGTGGTGAATAAGCTATATCGAAGCATGTGCTTGTTTCGATTGATTTGCACCGAATCGGCGGCTGCATGCTTACCTGATTATATAACTAACAAAGCAACCTTCCACCGTGGTTAAATTACTTGGGCTATCATAGAATTGTCTGGGAAAGAATTGCATCTTCAACAACATGGTCATGCCGGGGTCATTGCCCCTCCACCCACTACAATTCTGCTGTAACAATGGATCCCGCTCTATAGTAAGACCCCTGGCAGCCACCAAGCCATTTGTAGAACACCATGACATCCATCTAGAAGGAAATCAGACCACTACCATTGTCCATGCACGAAGCATCTAGAGCAAGCCGTTACGAGGCTAACGTTGCTTGGCTGCAGACACACTCACTGTTCTCGACCGAGGGCGAGGGTCTAATTAATTGGAACTTGGCGGGTTATTCAGTACACATGCAGCAGTTATCTCTGCAGTACACACATAGCAAGAAATATGCCTAGGTAAGCGATGCATCATGCTTCTAGCAAATGCAGTCCACGAACGGGGAATTCCGACAGGCTTCAGAAATGTGAATTTTAAAAGCAACTAAGGTAACTCTTCAACATGTGCCACCGCCTTGCCATCTCTTCCACTTGTACTTGCATCGCTTTAGGCATAATTGTCAATTGAGATTTTGCGCCATGAGCGCCGCTTCATTGCACCCCACAGCAGACACCCCATCGTCTAGTCTTCCGTCTACTCCAGGATGCTTACTCTCTAGAAAGTAGAGTATATACTCTCGGGATCCGTTGAGGAGTAATTCTTGATTGTTTAAGTCTCCCTCTAAGAGCCACCGGGGCCACCCAGCAGGGCGAATCTTCGCACAATGCTGGGGCCATATTCTTGGTACTGTAATCCTGGTTAGCTAGTGTTTGTAAGAGTAGGACACTCAATCTTACCTCGGCCTTAGTATGGCAGTATGATCGGAATTCAGGGGTTTGACCGAGAAGACTGCCTCCGAACCAGGGACCGTGTCGCTGTCGCTTATGAGTGATAACAGACACGTCCAAGCCACCGCTTCGAGCACCACCGCTACGGACCTCACTAGCTCGAATTCTGGCATCCACCAGTTGCTTAATGTCTCGCTGTAATCGACGTCCGAAATCCTTGTATAGTGTGCTGCCTCCAGAAAGTACAATGTTCTTGTAAAGGCCTCGTCGGACATCAATGGGCGATTGCTGGATAACACCATCAACGACCACAGGGAGAGGGGTCAAGAAATCAGAGCTGTAAATCTCAGGGTTGAAGAAAATCTCGGGGGCGAGGAAACGTTCGTAACCGACATCGACGCTGACCTGGCGGCCATTGGGATGCGACACAACGTGCTTGGCAAATCGAGTGCGATCTCGGTCGTACTTGCTAAATTCCTTGACAATATCTGGACAGACGTAGCAGTACTCTTCCTTAATCTCCTGAGCTGTCTTGAGCGAAGAATCGGGCTCGCCGCGGTCTCTCAGCAGGGACTGAACGAAGTAGGTGATATCTCGACCAGCAATAGGAATTGACTTGATGGAGGAGCCAATGACATAACCTTCGGCAACGGGAATGACGTGGGTGACACCATCACCCGAGTCGATGACTGTTCCGGTCAGCGAGCGATCCTGGACCTTTGAAGATGTCCAGGAAGCAGCGAGAGCCAGAACAGCCTGAACGGCAATGTACATTCCAGCACAGTTGAAGGACTCGAAAAAGATCTCAGCGGTGTTCTCTCGGTTCTCAGGCGGGTTCAGGGGCTGTGTTGGTTAGTATAGTATTCCGACTTTGTTTCGGGGCGAATATTGCTCACGGGCTCGGTAAGGAGGAAGTAGTGGTCTTCAGGCTCGACTCGAAGATACTTGAAGATGGAGTTTGACCAGAATCGCTCCATGTGGTCCTAAAGGCGGTCAATTCCAGCTCATGTCGGTCCCATCGACGAACATACCCAGTTCTCTATTTGGCCATGTCGAATAGGATAGTGAATGCCGTATCCTTGACCCGTCAGTTTAATCCTTTAATCGGAGGTTGAATGGCTGCCTACCAGGTCCACCGGAAGCTGCTATCGCCTCATCACCGATAAAGAAGTCAAGATCCTCGGTTCCTCGCTTTCCACTCAAATGACCTCCGGAACCAGCACCACCGGTAAGGAAAGAAGGCTTGTTCGCAACAGCTGGTCGTCCTGAACCAGAACCACCAGCTCCGCCAGTTGGCCCCTTTGTCGCGATCGCAGTTGGGAAGACGAATGAAGGCGAATCGTTACCGGCGAAACCTACACTCAAGCATCAGCAAGGAATTCAAGACTATTCGGTCGATTCAGGTGCGTAGATAATCATTACGGACCTAGCTTGGAGAAACCCGTGCCGCTGTGAGCTGAGGTTAGCTGTCGTCGTCAATGCGGGGGCTGGGGATAAGTGAGACTGACTTGTCCATGACAACGGCGGGAGTTTGGTTAGCCATGATGGATGAGAGTGCGAGACAAAGCGCACAGCTATATAATAAAAGAAATAAAACGGGTGAAGAGCAAGTGGGATGCTGCTCGTGAGGGAATGCAATGTGCGGCAACGGCGGTGGTCGTTGCGTTGCGTTCGATAGGTGAGGATTACGTTACGTGCCTGGGAAGCTCTAGCTTGGAGGTGAGTGAGGCTTGAACTGCGGCTGTGCTGCCCCGCCGTTTGGTCACTGAATGGCTGGAATTGTGGATTCTACAGCTGCAGTAACCGGGGATATGAGCTAAAACTGACAGAATTATCAAAGCATTTAACGATATGTCTTGATTAAACTTGAAGCCCAGTGAGAAGTTGTGAAACGGGTCTGTTAATGAAAGCCTACCCAGTATACCCGAATCTAAGTCTTTCATCTCTAGAACCAGCATTGGGCGCTATTTGTACGATCGAACTCAATTACCGTCACGGTCAAGAGTTTGATATCTCGATGATTGCACGTTGATATTGTCACTTAAACAGCTTGTAACACCTGAATCCGACGTCATTTCAAGACAGCCCAGGAGAAAAGGAGCAATTGCATCTCATCAAAGTAATTACCATTGGGGATTGAAGCTGCTGGCAGCTGTTTTTGCCAGGGCTTGGACTTGAACATAACGCTATTTTGAGATTAGCATTTTATTGTACCTACCTACCTAGGTAGGTCTGCCGTTATTAACTTCCAGCAATTACTTGCATCCATGTATTTTAACATTCGCAACTGCTTTTACTGCCTAGGTACCTATTCTCTTTTACTGCGGGTGGTAGTCATAACATATCCAGAATGTCGAGGAAAGACTGACCAAAACTATCCTTTACGCTCCTACCACCGCTCTATCGGGCTGTCACCTTGCCTTTCAATTCGATGGTCCGCTCAGCATTTCGCTACCTTTAAAATCTTCAACCTTGCCTAAAACGAACTGAACCTCAAGCAACATAACCCCCGGGTATCTCAACACCCACCTCCTTTCTCGCTTTCGCATATTCACCTCATTATCATCATCTTATAACCTGTCGTATCATCAAACAATCATTACCTTATGACGTTGCTCAAGGATGTCAGACAGTCTCGATGATGGAACCCCCTTCAGCTCAGAGACGACGCCATTTGGGACGGACGGTGCTTTCGACCGTGTATTAAGAGCCGGCCATAGGCCAAAAGCTGCGCCTGCCATCTTTGTCCACGCCGGAGCTGGATTCCATAGCCATCAGAATGAAAGGGTTCACCTCCAGGCCTGTAATGCGTAAGATACTTTCCTGCCAATCCTTGACCTATCGATCTTGGAGCTAACGGTGATAGTGCTGCCGAGATGGCGATGAAGTTTCTCAAGGCTGGCGCTACTGCAACTGAAGCCGTCGAGGCCGCCCTCCGGGTCCTTGAAGATAAGGAAATCACCAACGCCGGTTACGGCTCCAACCTCTCTATCGATGGTATTGTCGAATGCGACGCCACGGTCGTGGATCATCTTGGCCGCAGCGGCGCCTGTGGTGCTGTTCCAAGTATGTTTTGCAGTATGAAGTTGACGCTTGCTGTGCTAATAAATTTGCAGATATCCGAAATCCGATATCACTTGCCAAGCTCATTCTCGACAAAAGCAACAAGCCATTGAGTCTACGACGGGTTCCTCCAAACGCTCTCGTGGGAGAAGGAGCCAAAGCTTTTGCAGAGGAGCATGGTCTGATGACATTTCCAAACGAGTACATGGTTTCGAAAAACGCTAAAGATCGGTATCTGCGGTGGCAGGAAGATCTCAAACGGGCTGATATGAAGATGAAAGAGCCTAAAACCTTGCCCGAGATCGCCGACACATGCCCTCCGTGTCAGTATGATACTTCATCGCCAACAAAATCGCAGATGTCTTTACCCCAAACCCAACGAGCTGCCATTGTCGCCGGCACTTGGAACGAGGGACAACCCGATTCGCCGTTTATCAGCACACCAAGTCAGTCACCAACGCCCTCGCCTGATCAACATACATCTACTAGTTACTTCCGAATTGCCGGGCCATCTACAAACTCTTTAGCTCGTCCTTCATTGGCCCGCACAGTTCTTGGAAAACCTGCCCAGACATATGCTGGGGTAGCTGGTGGTGCGCTGTCTTCCTCTTTCCAAACTAAGCTACCAGGTCGAAAACCCAACCCTTTAGCCGAGGATTTTAAGCCTGTCATGCCTGAAAATACTTCGATACATCAAAAGCACCACGTGTGCGCCACCAACAAGACTGATAATGTTCTGGCAGAGACCCCCCTTGGGAACAACGGCCACAGCAACCACCAAAGCTCCACCGGTCCCCGTGGGGTTAAGCGGCCTTCCAGCCCAAGTGACAAAGCACAACCTCATTCACGAGCTATAAAAGATCGCTTTCGTATTGGGCCCGGGGATGAGGACGCTATTACGGACACTATTGGTGCCGTTGCGATCGACGATCGAGGCAACATCGCTGCCGGCTCTTCCTCAGGTGGTATTGGAATGAAACACCGAGGTCGCCTAGGTCCAGCCGCTCTAGTGGGAGTCGGTACAGCTGTTGTTCCCTACGATGAAGAAGATGAAGATCAGGTTTCAGTTGCTGCTGTCACCAGTGGTACGGGAGAGCATATGGCTACAACTATGGCCTCCCAACGGTGTGCTGAGAGGATTTATCATGGCACAAAGCGTGGCCGAGGAGGCAAGGATATCCAGGAAGACGATGAAGATGCCATCATGGGATCCTTCATTGCTGAAGATTTCATGAAACATCCGGGTGTCATAAACTGTCACTCAGCCGGTGCAATTGGCGTCATGGTGGTCAAGAAAACCCAAACCGGCTACTACTTCTATTTTGCTCACAACACAGACTCGTTTGCTCTCGCCTCAATGGGCGGCTCAGAGAAACAGCCAAGCTGCACCATGTCTCGACTCTCTGAGGGTGCTAAGATTGCCTCCGGTGGGCGTAAGATCCGACTTGGGTAAAGCATACCGCTGTTTGAATCAGCACATGTCATTGCAACTCTGATGTTCCCGAGTTCTCAACTCATCGAACTGCTTGATGACTGTAAAATGGACGTCAATTGTCGCCTTGGGATATGGTGGAGGTTGAGGAAGATCTTATGTATGGAACAAAAGTGATACCCTTGCAGCCCCTATAGCCCGCGAGTCCTTTCATCCGGGCTGATTAAGACCAGCAGTACTATTACATAGGATAGGATAAATATAATTTATTGTCTTGTGAGGGTATCTCTTATTTGTTTCTACGGCGCATAAGTAAAGAAAAGACGCCCTTCATCAAGGACGAGGGGTCCCTGTCGCACTGCCTGTCTCCTCTCGTGACCCGCCATTCACTATCTTTCGCTTCTTCTTTTTCTTACGTGGAACAACAGCTGGCTTAGCACCGTAGTTGCCCAAAGATAGCTTCGTTCCACATGTGAAACATTCGGAGTTCTCCGGTGCCTCGCAAAAAATGCTGAGACAGATTGAACAGACAAAACCAGTGTCAACAACACGGCCATGGCAGAAGCAAGCGGCACGGAAATCAACAGTGTCATGTATGGGAGTGATGAGGGCTTCGCGAGCTTCGGTGTCAGCTATGAGGCCAAACATGAGGTAGTTGAGTAGGCCCTGAGGATGTGTAGCTGCCAAAAATGTGCCGCCTGTATTGTAGCACGCTTGTTCCAGGAAAGTCGGCTCACCGGTAAGTGAGAGGGTATCGATTGCGACTTGGGTATGGGCAGCTGCAAAGACAGCGTTCATGGTGGGGATGTATTGCGAGGGCTCTGAATCGGACACAGAGATAACGAGAATTCGGCCGCGGACGGTTGGTGGGGATGTGTTGGAAGAGCCCTTGTGAGTATCTTCCAAGTTGGCGGTAGGTGAACAGAATGCCTGGGCAGCCTTGTTGATATGGCATAGGGCAAGTGTTAGAGCTCCTGATATTTGTGTTGTTGTGGCAGACAGGTCTGCTTCCTTAGTCTGATCCATCAGCTTTCGTATGGCAGCCAAGACAGCGGCTTCGATCTGCGCAAACTGGGGGAATTTGTTTGCCGAAGTTTGGGTCTGGGAGGCATCGTTCATTTCGACGTCGCCTGAGGCGTCACAAGAAGGCTTTGGCGGTGTCGGATACAGCCACTCTGCGCGATCGACGTGAGCAGCAATCAGAGCTACTTGGTTGGCGTTGCTGAAAGCAAGGTGAGCGTTGACGAAAACGAGGATATTCGCGATCGCGCGCGACAGAGGCAGGACACTGCTGAGGGATGCCCATGCTCGCGGGTTGGTGTCGAGGACGATAGAAAGGAGAGAGGGAGTGTCTTCGCGTGAGCCGACCTCGTAGTGCTCCGAAACATCGACGGCGTCCATGGTGTCGAGGAGACGGCCGCGAGGCCTTCGAGCGTAAGCAGTTTGTCTTGCTTCTTGTAGGGTATTCCGCCAGCAAGTGTTTAACGCTGATATGCCGAGATCGTGAGAGTCGTTAGGAGATGCGATTAGAAAGACAGATGAGAAAGTATCGTAAACGTCGAATTGTAGCGGGAGGATTTAGGACATGCGCTGTTGGGTCACTCCACACCTAATAACCTAAATAAACAACGCCAACTCCAACCCCAATGCCTACCAATAGTAGGTAGTAACAGAGCTGGAGACAGATACTGTGTGACCAGGACCTGAAAGAACCTAGCAAAAAGTCATTGACGCGGCTATCATGGAAGGGGGAAAATTAAATATTGTTGGCTGGACGTCATCTGCAGGCATATTGAAATCCGAGCGCGGCTGCTGGCACCAATTAAACCTCACATCGATCCTCCCAACTACTCGCTTGAGTTAATGTCAAACGCCAGGACACGTGATAAACAGCTAAACGAAACTGAGGTTAGGTGACGGTCCCGTCTGCTCTAGCGTAAATGCCTTTGGGGTTACAGTAGGTCACTAAAAACTGACCTATGGACCTAAGGTACCTCTAGGCAAGATCTAGTGGTTAGGCTCAGTACAGGTGGTGGCCTCCACTACGCCCAGTCTCGCGAGTTTGTGTTAGGTTGTGGTAGGGTAGGCAAGTTGCTGTGGAGGCTGCGACGGGTCTTCTTGCCTTGTGCGATTTACATCACAAGTTCCAGTTTCGGTCTTTAGTTCTCATTCCTTCTGCCACCTTGTCAACTTTAACTCATCATCTAAATATTCACACGAATTAAACATCCCATCTCATGGCAGAAACCACACAAGCCGCCTCCGAGGCGCCTCCAGCCCAGTCGCTGGAGGACCAGACCCTTGTCGTATTTGCGCGCCTCATGGAAGGTGGGCAGGAAGATAACGAGACATGTCGCGATCTTGACGAACTGACCAAGCTTCTAAATGACGACTTTGAAGCTCGTCAGAAAGACACGTCTCGTGAAACCATTTGCAAGGTTATCGACGGTGATTGTGTCGACACTGTTTTGTGCTATCTTGATATGAGACAGCCTGAGATAGTCCGCGGCCACGCCACTCTATCAACATCCGCCTATCTCAAAGCTGCTGGAGACGACGGCTCCAAGAAATTGTCGACATTTTTCTTCGACCGTGTCCGCAGGGGAACATATGATGATTATATCGTTGCCTTTTGTGTCGCTGCCGCAACTTTTCCTATCGTCCCGGAACTTACGGCGCAACTGTTTCTTAATGAGGATTTCCTACCCAGCCTCGGCACTCTCATGCGACGGAAGTGGAAGAGTCGCAAGGTTGAAACGGCATGTTTGGAAATGCTTAACGCTGCTTGCATGAACTCCATGTGCCGCGAGGCCATCAACAAGTACTGCATCGAGTGGTTGGAGGAGATTGTCGACCAAGATCTTAGTGAGATTGTTAGAAGCACCAATGCGGACCCCAACCTTCAAAGCGATGGAGGCTCGATCTCTATGCGCCGTCACTCAGAGCAAGTCCAATATCTTGCTGCCGTTATCTTGGCTAAGTTAAGAGTAAGATGAGATGTCTCAATCGCCATTCAAGACTGGCTGACACAGCATCTTAGGCAGTTCCCTCAAAGCCGGCGCCCGGTGAGAGCAAATCTAGAGTCGAGCCCGCAGTTACCAGCATCGAGGAACTCTCTGGCATGTTCACTAAGATGATCTTGCGAGATGAAGATCACGGTCGGAAGCACTCTATTGAAGGTCTCGCCTACGCCTCTCTCCAGCCCAAGGTCAAAGAATCGATCGTCGATAATCCTGAACTACTGCAGAAGTTGGTCAAGACTCTTAGCGACGCACAGCCTAGATCTCCCACGACCTACGGAGCACTAAGCATCTTTGTTAACCTCACAAAGTATCTACCTAACCTGACTGAAGAGGAGAAGAAAATGAACCAGCTCAAGGCGTACGCCAATGCAGCTGGAAAGCTTGGCGGACCCGACCCCTTAAATGACGATGAACATGTGGCAAGGCGATGCAAGTTGGTGTTTGAAGCTGGCATTGTCCCGGTTCTTGTCACCCACAGTAAGAATGGCTCGCCTGCCTCTTTGGCGTTGATAATTTCCGTCATCTTCGCCTTATCTGTCACAAAATCCCTTCGAGGCCAACTTGCACAGCAAGGGGCGGTGAAGCTTCTTCTGGTATCGTGGATGTCACTGCCTCAAACTGAAGCTCCTGCGCGCCGTCTTGCTGCACAGGCACTTGCACGTATCCTCATCAGCACAAATCCAGCCCTTGTCTTTGGTGGAAACCGATCCACTCCTGTTGCTGCTGCTGTGAGACCGCTTGTGTCTATTATTCCACCCGACCCGGCTGCCCAAACTCGCGACCTCCTGCCCTCCTTCGAGGCATTGATGGCGCTGACCAACCTCGCATCCATGGACGACGAGGAGTTGAGGCGCAATATCATTTCTACCGCGTGGTCACACATCGAGGAACAGATGCTAGCCTCTAACAATCTTGTGTCCAAGGCTGCCGTTGAACTCGTCTGTAACCTTGTGCAGACCCCTGAAGCCATCGCTCTCTATGCTGAAGAGACCGCGAAGGCTCGCAATCGCCTCAACGTTCTTCTCGCTCTTGCTGATGCTCCTGATGCTGGTACACGTAGTGCAGCTGGCGGTGCTTTAGCTTCACTGACCAATTTCGAGGGGGTCATCCGAGGCATCATCAATCGAGACCGCGGTATCAAAGTTATCCTTGGAATGTGTGTCGACGATGATGAGGATATCCGACACCGAGGAGTGTTTGTGGTACTGAACTTGGTTACTGCTGAAGGCGAGGTCGGTGAATTGTCACGGGAGAAGGTCAGGAGTGAGGATGGCATTGAAATTCTCAAAGAGTGTGGCAAGAAGAGCCGACGACCTGAGGTTCTTGAGGTCACAGTTCAGGCCCTCAAAGCCTTGCTAGGAGAGCAATCATGAACGAGGAATGAAATACGTGTGTACACTGGCGCCTATATAGCGCAAAACGGTAGTTCCTCTGAGAGGGATGAGGCAGCGGGCTTACAAGTTTACAGTGATTATGATTATACAATGCAACGAATTCTATCATGATTTCTTTTAAACAAACTATAATCAAGCGCCGTGTACTTTTATGCCTTGGTATCAACCCTGTTGAGAATCGCAACGCCCTCTACGTGACCAGTCTGGGGAAAGAAATCAAAACCTCGAAGACTCTCGATCTCATATCGCTCGCCTTCTCCTTCTCCGCGCACAAGGACGCCAACATCCCTGGCTTGTGTGTGCACGTTACAGCTGACGTACAATACTCGCCGAGGACCGAATTTGCGTAGCTGGTTCAAGAAGTCTGCGTCGCAACCCTTGCGAGGGGGATCAAGAACGACAACAGTCTCGTCACGATTATAGGTGACGCTCTTAAAAAGCTCACCTGCATCAGCAGCGATAAACTTGCAGCGATCCTCACCCATCCCATTGAGGGCAGCATTGCGACTGGCGTAGGCGATTGAGTCGGCGGCAATATCAATGCCAATAGAGTGTTGGAATAGTGAGGCAAGAGTGACGGTGAAGAGGCCGGAACCTGAATAGGCATCGATGAGGTATTTGATATCCATACCGGTACCTGCAGGCGGGAGAATGTTGTCGCGGACGTAGCCAGTGAAAGAAGGGAGGATGGAGTTGTTGTTTTGGAAGAAAGAGCCAGCTGGGTTGGTAAATGTATAGGGTCCAATGTATTCAGTTGTGGTGGCCTTGGAGTCGGTGATGCACGACTTGATATCAACTGTATCTTCGTTCTCCACACGGACGGTATAAGGCTGCGTCTCTCCATTGACTTCCTCGCTATCCTTTGGCACCCGCTGGGTGTTCTCACGGAGAAGGATTGTAGCACCTCGCTGGTAGTTGCCAAACTCCTTCTGCATACGCTCACGCTCACGCGTCATACCGAGGCGCACAGCGTTAGTACCGATAGGACAGTCCTCAATGTCCAACACCTTTCGACGACCCTTTTGCATGAATCCAATGTCAGGGCATTTCTCGAAAGGAATCCTGGGGTTCTTTCCTCTCTTGCTAGGTCTGAAGCCAGGGGGCCCGTCGAAGTGAGGCGTGAGTTTAGTGCGGTAGCTGTACTGTAGCGGGCTGCCCATGGTATCCTGGACAGCGGGGACAATGTTGGGGTCGAGGTTGGAGAAGTTCTTGAAGGCCTTTTCGACAATGCGCTTCTTGAGCTTGAGTTGCTCAGAATAGTCAAGCATCTGAAATTGGCAGCCGCCACATGAGGCAAAGTACTTGCAGCTGATGCGCGCGTCATCGCGTAAGGGGGAGGGCTTTGTGATAGAGATGAAGTCGGCAAGGGTCTGGTTGTCGCGAGGAAGGTGACGGAAAACCTTCACCTTGACGATATCACCGGGGACGGCGAAGGATACAACATAGACCTGGTTTGATCCAGGCTTCATGGCAAGACCGTCTCCTGTCGATGAGAGCTCCATGACCTCGACGTCTGTCTCAGTACCTTCCTCGGGGAGGACTTCAGGGCCATGTTCTGTTCCCTCACCATACTCGACAGCTCTCTCCTTAAGTAGTGCTTGGATATCGTACTTGAGGACTTCCTCGGATGAACCCTCGGTGATGTTCTTCTCTCTCTTGGTCTTCTTCTGTTTCCACTGTCGGTTGTTTTGTTGATTGGGTCTCTTGTTTTGTTGCTGAGAGTTACCGTTTACTTGTGCACTGCCATTTGGCACAGTAGCCTCTGCCTGTACGCTCGCCATGACTGTGAAGGGTCGGAAATGGATTGGGCGCAGTGTAATAAAGGGACTTAAGGAAGGAATCCTCAGACGTCTCATCAAAATCTCTGCTCAGGCCAGGCACTTCTTTTCTTGTGAGGGAAATGTGATTTTGAAGAGACTTTGTGATTCTGACACTTTGATATTGAAGAAGATTCTTAAGACTGAAATGTTTCTTGCAGAGGGATCCACCTGAACTTCGGGGGATTGTGGGGCACCGTATGTCTACTTTTTTTAAGCTGCGTATGATTGGCTGGACAGGCTATCAACCATTCATGGAGTGGTCGAGTAGAGGTAGGTACGCTGGAATATCTAAGTGATGTACTGTACCTTCCTGGTTCAGCTGATTAATTCGTATTGTGCTTCATCTTTCTGATTTCATCACGTACAAACAACACCCACATCAGTTCTTTCTTGTCTTGATTGAGAGAACATATAGCAATTGCCTATCCACCTACTATATAGAAGTCTTTTGCAGTAGTTGTGTAATTTCTGATTGGTCTGATTGCCATCTTGGCGGAGTACTAAACAGTAAGCGGTGTCACCATAGCCATTGCCATGGTAAGATCCAGATGTATTGGCTTATAAGTGTAAAGAGTTGAGAAACAACAAAGAAGTGATGTAGGTCCTATAGTCTTCTGAGTCAGTGCTATCCGTAGGTAAGGAGCAGTTCCTCCTGACTTAGTACGTTATCGCTATCAAGACCATGATTGGCTCAGGAGTCCCTAAATTGGCAGATGATCGCCTCACAAGTCTAGCTCGCTATGCATCTACCGAGGCGGTTCCGAGTATCAGCCCTTGAGAGTGAACCTGGACAAGTCAAGGACAGCCTTTTACAATCTTGAAGAATAAAAAGCAGTGTATTGTGTCAGTCACTTAAGATCCTATGTGTTGACCACTTTCTCTGTTGCCGCTATCTTATCAGCACGCGCATCGTCGGTGTTCATCCTTTCCTCAACCACTGATAAGCACCTTAACCCTCCCGGAAGATCAGTCATCAGTTCTCGAGAGGTCTGCAATACTTGTGCAGTTGTCGATTTTCAGATTGCCGAAATTCTGTCTCTTGTCCAAGTATCTCCTACCCTATAAACTCATACATAGTATGCGATTCTTAACCAATACTGCTGCTCTGTGAAAGCCACGTACTAACCTTTCTTTAACAGATAGAGTATCTATTACCCAATGAAAATCTCATCTTTGCTACTCGCATCGAGTGTACATTATGGCTTGTTATCAGCAAGTCCCATCTTGGAGAAGTTCCTCTCTCCAGGGATAGGTACTAAGGGGGCTGTCGTGTCGGAGGCTCAAGAATGCAGCTACATAGGCCGGGACCTGTTAGCACGAGGTGTACGTCCAAAGGCCTTACCATTCATTACTTGACCAGCTAACCCCCGCAGGGAAATGCTGTTGATGCCATGATTGGAACGACATTCTGTGTCGGAGTGATTGGCATGTATCACTCTGGCATTGGCGGAGGTGGTTTCATGCTTGTTCGAGATAAGGATGGCAATTATGAAGCAATCGACTTTAGGGAATCGGCACCTTCAGCAGCCTATGAAGATATGTACCGAGGGAATGTCAATGGCAGTATCTATGGAGGCCTATCTGTCGGTGTGCCTGGCGAAGTCCGCGGCTTCGAGTATGCGCACAAGAAATACGGTGTACGAACCACAGACACTTTTTCACTCGTTCTACAAAGCTAACAAACACAATCAGAGCCTCCCCTGGGAAACCATCTTGCAAGGGGCTATCAAGGTCGCTCGTGATGGCTTCATAGGTAAAGCTGAATCCAACCATATAGAACAACCGGGCTAATATAGCTTAGTCAATGCCGATATGGCCAGATTTATTGACAAGACAGCCAAAGGGCATCATAACTTGTTCATCGAAGATCCTTCATGGGCGGAGGACTTTGCCCCGAATGGTAGGCTTTGCTTGGTTTGGGGTTAAACTTGTGTTGACATCAAAACAGGACGACTTATTGCAGAAGGTGAGAAGATGACAAGAAAGCGATATGCGCGGTAAGTTTGAGACCAGCTTCAAAGCCCCCTAACTCTACTAATTATTCTAGCACTCTTCAAGCTATCGCAGATCATGGCGCCGATGTCTTCTACACTGGTCCTTTGGGTAAGCATAGAGCTTTGTGAGCCAACTGAATACTGACACCGAATAGCGGAAAGCATGATCAAGACTATCCAAGATTCGAATGGCACCATGACATTGGACGATATGAAGGACTACCAAGTTATCTCCCGCGAGGTCCTTCACACCGACTACAAAGGCTATTATGTCTACGGCATGAGTTCTCCAGCGGGTGGCGCAGTTTCGCTCAACATTCTAAACACCATGAACGGCTACTCGCACCAGGATGCAGATCAGAACACCACACTGCACATCTATATCGAAGCAATGAAGTTTGCTTATGGCGCTAGACTGCGCCTCGGCGATCCTGATTTCGTCGATGGGGTCTCGGGGCTCGAGCACGAGATGCTCAACCACACGACTGCCGACAAGATTCGAGAAAAGATTGATCCTTGGACGACTCAAGATATTGAGAAGTATGATCCCGATGGGATTTACTCATCAGACGGTCACGGTACTTCACATGTCGTTACTGCAGATCGTGATGGCATGGCTGTTTCTTTGACCACTACTGTAAACCTGATCTTTGGATCTCTCCTCATGGACAACCTCACTGGAGTGATTTTGTAAGTCGATCAACAGTCCCTAACCTGTTCCAGAGCTTACATGTGCTAATAAACTCTAGAAACAATGAGATGAACGACTTTTCCATTCCAGGTGTTCCAAACGAATTTGGTTTCGCTCCAGCAGAAGCCAACTTTATCCGTCCTAACAAACGTCCTCTTTCGTCGTGTACACCCCTCATCGTTTCCCACAAAGACGGCTCCTTGTTTGCAGTAATTGGCGCCGCAGGAGGGTCGCGTATCATTTCTGCTACTACCCAAGTTGCCTGGCGTGTCCTGACTTCGCCGTCTTGGTCTATCAAAGATGCTGTCCGTGAGCCGCGTGTTCACAATCAGCTCATGCCTAATACTTTGCTTGTGGAAAACAAGTTCAGTTTATATGACGTTCCGTCACTGAAGGAGAGGGGCCATAATATCACCTGGGTCGACGAGGGGTTAAGTTCGGTGCAGGCTCTGATCAGAGACTTGGATGGCGTTTTTGAGATTGCCCCTGAGCCCAGGCAGAAGAACAGCGGAGGTGCAACGCTTTAAAGAAGGAATAGAATCATGTTCTGTTGTTGCTGTTGATTTATTCGAGCTGACAAATGCTTTTGAATGCTACAGCGACGAGTAGGAACGAGACTATGGCTAATCTCTGCGCCGGATATATTAATGATTCTATATGGTCTCTTTCTTGGGCTCGGCTTTTTCCTGTCTAAGAAGAAAAGGGGGTATCCTTTCAATTGTCTGCATTAGACCTACGCCTCTCGTCTCGCTAGCGATACCAAACGTGCCATCTGGACCGTCCACTTCTTTGCGAACTCTTCTTCAGTGAATCTTTTGGCGGACTCACGTGCTCGTAGCCGGACCGAGAGAGGATCTGGAAGTGACAAGGCCTTCTCGTAGCCCTCTGCGAATTCTTCCTCCGTTGTAGCATGAAAGCCTAGGCGCAGTGGTTAGCAAATAATTGACTCGACAAGCAACAACTTACCTGTTGGCTGGCTGTCGATCGGCACAACAATGTCAAACTTGGGGCCAGCGCTATCATGTACCACGGAGATGAGACCAGCGGCTTGGTATTCCACGACACCAATCCCGAAGTGTTCATTCCACATGCCGTTGACGCCCACGGATGCCTTTCTCAGCCATTCTAGAACCTCTGACCAAGGAGCATCAAGGTGGAACTTAACACTGTTCTTGATACCAAGTTCGTTGGCAAGAAGTCGTAGCTGATACACACGTTTCGCGTCGGAATCATCTCGAACGCTTCCAATCAAGATCAAATTTGTACCCTTAGCT
This sequence comes from Fusarium coffeatum, assembly GCF_003316985.1. Lineage (NCBI taxonomy): Eukaryota > Fungi > Ascomycota > Sordariomycetes > Hypocreales > Nectriaceae > Fusarium > Fusarium coffeatum. The sequence goes on from NW_022158042.1 coordinate 22,749, forward strand.
GCCTCGCTCTTAGTCTTGAGGAAGGCGGCAAATGATCGAAGGATGAGCTGATGATTCTTCTCGGGTCGGAATTGCGCAAGATAGACAATGGCTTTCTCTCGTCGTTTTTCGCTGTCCTGGGAGACTTCGACCTCGCGTTCCATCTCTCGAACTGCGGTAGGAGGGTAGACGACTGCAATCGGATCTGTTTTGCTCTTCTCTTTTCGGTATGGACCCCACAAGCTCTTGATGTGACCTTGAGTCCAAGTCGAGTTTGTCATGACAACATCTACTGACGAACCAACCAAGGAGTAAATCACGGCAAAAAGCTTCCAATAGTTCTTCTTGGCGAAGCCCTGAGCCCCAGCACCCTTTCCAGCGTGCGCGCCCTGAGTTCCTGCGTCCGCCTTTGCATCAAGAGATTCGAGCATATCCGTGGAGATTGTAGGATAATGCACATACGCTCCGGTCGGAACACTGGGAAAAAGAAATTTGCATAGGCCGAGAGCAAAAGCGTAGCCCATCGTGTCGACGAACACATCAGGAACCAAGAGCGAGAAAGCATCCCAAGCCAAAACAAGAGAACCAAGGGACTGGCCAAGCAAGGTGAAATAGGGCCAAGTAGAGGGAAGAACCCAGTCTCGTTTGGATAGGTAGAGAAAGGTTATCGTGGGAGCGTGAAGCTCAATGTTGAATCTGGTCTATCAGGGTGTAAGCACGTCGTTGGTTGACTCATAAGTTCTTCAGCCGACGTACCTTGACTCGGGACAAAATAGCATCCTTAGTAACATCATGATCGCCAGTATACACTACACATTTCGCTTTTGGCCAACGATCTTGCGTGGCCCGGATCGCAGCCCAGAGAACCCGCTCTCCGCCGCCTCCGGCATTGCTTGTTTGTATTAGCACGGTTCCATGATAGCTCCACAACAACGTACCAGAATGGATGGAAGAACCCAACAATACCAGCCCAGTCTTTCTGGGCACTCAGTGTATTTTGCAGGCTATCGTCGACATCGAATACGAGCTTCGTTTCAGCGCTACCTTGAGGATCGTTGGCGCGAGCAGCTGAGTCCTCCTCCGTCATGAGAGACAGGAGATGGGCGCGGCGACCGTCTGTTCGTTTTTGAAGGGACCATCCTAGGAACTGGCGAAGAAACTTTCCTAACAGGGGTATAGCGATCAGAATGACCAGAGGCACGAATGCCACTGGGGGAGGCATCGTTGGGATCGTCTTTCGTCGGCTCTATAGGTGGTGGAAGAGGCGGGATATGGTTTGGCGAGGTCGAAGAAAGATGGTAAAAGAATTAGAATACCCCGTAAAGAGGACGTTAGGAGAGGAGGTATTTATGTAAGCCTCAAGGGCGTCAGGTGGAAGATTTGTGGTAGCAAAAGGCCACCATGAGTGAGCAAGAATAAGTGCGATGATAGTGTGAGGTGAGGTGACGTCTACTCTAGGTCCCGTCCCGTTTCGTCTCAAAAATTGGTGGGGGATAGACCTACCGAGCTACCTCAGGTAGGTAGGTACCTAGATAAGCTAAGTTTAGGTACTGCTAAGCTCCAAGCTGTCCACTGGGGCTGCACTGCAGCTATACATGCAGGGGTTTGAGGCTCTAACCCCAGTCAATGGACCCTTCTAGCGGTGCCCGCGGACAGGATGAATTGAAGGTATTCAGAGATTTCGGCAACGTATCCGTATCATCTTCCGGACCGTATGATGTTTGTTTAACAATGGCGATGCGATAGTTTCGGGTGTTTACCATTCTAGGGTTTGTTGACACGTCTTCTCGGTTGACAGCCAGAGTTTGGCAAACTCTATCTTCGAATGTGTATGTAGAATTTTGAAAAACATTAGATAGGTTATTCAGCAATTAGTTTTAGGTAGTTCATTCATGGATCCGGCGTGATCGAGACGTTGAACAACAGAGAAGTGTGTCATGGAACTCGTGGAATTGCAGCGTTGAGATATAGGTTCTCATTGGCCATGCGCTATAAGAAAATAAAAATAGCCCCAGTCCAACTTCATCTCATTGATCTCAATGAATTCACTTCCGAACCTCACTCACCCCAACCAAGAGATCGATCACACCCGAACCCACGGGATTTATGAAATGAAATGTCTCTCCTCAGGCGAACCGCTTACTCTATATCGCCTCATGCTAGGCCGTTTCTTCCAGTCACCAATCTACCGCGCCGCTCAGTTGGTATTTCACAACCAGCTCTCACCAATTCCGTAACTTCACCATGCGCCAGCCGAAGGAATTTCTCCGTCGCTTCTGTGCTTGGAGACACAGTTACTGCCACAGCTGACAGTCTCAGTTGGGCACATAGCTTAGGTATGCCATGGTATGTGGCTATCCCATTGCTTGCTGTAGGCATCAACGCGACTATTCGATTCCCACTTCAACTTTACGCCCGCCGTCTGCGTGAGGCTAGAACTCCATTGAAGCCCCTGGTACAAGCCTGGGGAAGTCGCCATGTCAGGGAAATGGCTGACGCCGAACTGCCTTATCGAATCCAGAAAGTTCGCATGGCGGGTGCTACTGCCAAGTCATCAAAACGAATTTACAAGGCATGGGGCGTACAGCGCTGGAAGAGTCTTGTGCCGCTGCTTGGAATGGTCCCCTTTGTCACCGTATCCGAAGCACTACGACGTAAATGCGGTGCCCCCTTAGGCTGGATCAGTCACCAGATCGGTCTGAGTAATGCAGATTCAGTAACTGCAGATCTTGGAGCTGCGAGCAGCATGTTCGACGAGTCGTTAGTGAACGGAGGGTTGCTGTGGTTTACAGATTTGTCTTCTGCGGATCCCTACTACGGTTTACCTATCATCTGCTCGGCGATTCTTGCCTCGAGTGTTTGGAGCAAGATGCCGATCAAAGAATTGCTCAACATACAGCCTAAAGACGGAACTGATCGCCAATTTACCAATCGATTGCAAATACTTCTGGGCAGGACTTTGCTCTTGATGCCCGCATTACCCATTCTCTTTGCTGACTTGCCCTGCGCCATCTTTCTCTATTGGAGTACGTCGTTCGCCCTCACCTGGGCCAACCAGTTCTTCTTGACACGATTAGTCACACCAAAAACCGCAAGTCTGACGGTTCCCAGGATGAACAAAGAGCTCCCCTTTCTCCTGCCACGCCAGTCACAAAACGAAGGAAAGTCTTAGACAAGAGCAATCGATTAGAGCTTTGTCTGTAACTACCATTGTGTGCCCCTATAGCTGTATACCTGAAAATAAAACTCCGATAGACGCCTTCAAAAAGAAAACAAGAACTGGCCACCCATAATCGTCAAGGCTGCGCTCAAACAATCTAGTCAAGGACAATGGCAAGGATAACAATGGTCAGAATGACAGCAAGGATCAGCAACAGGCAACAACTCTTGTTGCGGGCTGCCTTTTGGTACCGCGCGGCCTGTCGGTTCTCAATGTCAGCCTGCTGCGTATCTTCTCGGACACCTTCCACAGTGTCCGCGAGCGTGTGAAGCTGCTCTCCCTGTTCGTTCACAATTTGCGCTACTTGTCGGAAGAGAACGTTCAGGTCGCCAACGCCCTGCTCAATGTTGCGGATCTCCTCCTCACGCTCGATGATAAGAGCTTCCTGGAAGTCGACTTCATCTTGAGGTGCGAGTACAATACGCTGTTCCTGTTGCTGCAGTTGCTCCAACTGGGTTTCGGATGGAGCGCCCTCGGCGGATTCGCCATCCTGTGCCGCACGGGCAGCGGTAATTGATGCGCGCTCTTTTTCCAGGGCACGTCGCTGGAGGTTTAAAAAGTCGTCGAGAGCAGCTCGGAATTCGCTCGACACCTTTGTTTGTTCATACTTTTGTTGTTTCTGAGTAGAATTAGCATGCGATACAGGATTCGAAAAGGTTCAACATACGGTCAAGTCCTCCCATGTTTGAAGCCGCTTGACACCGTCGCCGATCTCATTACACATATCCTTCGTCTTCTCCATACTTTTGTGAACTCGCTCCCGCAGTCGCGGTGTATCCTTCCTAGTTCCCAGCACGTTGACATCGTTGGCGAGCTTTCGATTGCTGCTGAGAAGGGCCTGGACTTTGCTCTTCAGCTCGTACTGTAGCTCTTGGAAGGCTGGGTCATCGGTATAGCCTCCGCGGCCGGATTCGAGGTCAAATGACATGATGCTTATGGGCTGTGAGGGTTTCTAGTCGAATTCAGAAGCAGAAAGTCGCTATAAACAAATATTACGTTTTGTTGATGTATAGGTAGAATAACGAGATGGGCAAATGCGCCAGCCAATGTTGAATCAAGTCACCTGTTGCCTACCTAACTTAGTACGGTGCCTACAGTAGAAGGTGGCTGAGGTTCCATATCAACAATCAATCAAGTTAAAGCGAAACATGGAAGACATACGTAATTGGACATGAGGACGAGTCTAGCCAACCACAGACAAGTCGGACCTGCACTATCAGCACGTGACTGATAGTAATGGAGCTTCGCTTGCACCTTGCGCTGCTAGCGTCTATGATGAGTGGTTGCTGGCTGGAGATTTTTATTTACTTGGATCGAGCTTAGAGCTTCCAGCTTCCATTCTTAGTCTTCCTCCGAAACAACCTCGACATCATCGCAAAACAATCTCCCGAGCTCTTCTTTATCTCAGGGATGCGCTGTGAAGATGGCAGCCACCACTGTTAGAAAGGCGCCTTATAAGGACTTCTTGCAGCCAGCTCTGCATAGGCGATTTACCTCAACTGCCACTGTTTTGCTGATTGTATCGTATCTTCAGGCTCTTCTCTTGGATAACTGGACTTCTTGTCAGTCGGAATACTCTGGCCTCACATACACTTTGCTAATTGACCTTCCTTATAGACTTCTGGGCATGGTTTCCCATTGGCCCTGCTGGCTTCCGAACTGCCTTCATCTTCACATGTGGCCTTGCGATCGTCGTGCTCCGAATAGCAAACTACCACGTTGGCCTACGTACAACCGGCTCCGGTTTCCAAACCTTCCGAAGCACAATCACGCAACTTAAAACGTACGAGACTTTGTTTTGGTATGGCTTTTCAAGCTTGCTCTTCAGTCATGTTTTTCTCTGGGCAATGTCTTCTGGGGCAAACCTATCCTGGATCACCTACTTCCACGGAGATCGCGCGAGACTCAACGAAAGGCCGCTTTTCCTGCTGGCCTACATGGTGTCATGTGCTATTACGCAAACATTCAACCATTATCGAAAAGACACCGATCGCCTTGTGCTCGGATTATCAAAGGGCAAAAATGAGAAGCAACCCGACGCGTTGAAGCTCGTTTACTACGCAATTCCACACACCTTCAGCGATTCTGTCGGAGGTGCTGCCACCGCGCTTCCTGTCGCTATGGTGCTATATTACGCTATCCTTCGATCCTTCATCTGGGGCTGGGCACTCATGTTCTTGCGCATCTTTTACAACCTACCCAAGACCAACATGCTCCCACCTACTTGGCCCAGCGATCTTTGGCTTCTATTCCGCTGTATGGAGGCGGGAACCTTGGTTCACCTGATTTGGAACATCGGTAACTTTGCTTTCTCTTCTTTCATGGTCAAGGCGCCCCTGAAGAACGGCAAGCCTCTTACCTCTGAGTCCAAGGACCCCAATGGCAGTCTTCTGAATGGACTTAAGAGCAAGAAACTATCCATTAAGGTAAGCTTGTATGCAACAACCCAAACCCACGGATCTTCCTAACTTATTTAGGCATTCGCCATGTGGGAGCTTGCATATATCGCCCAGGGCTTCGACACACGTCGACAGGCTATATACGAAGACATTGACCGCAAGGACGGACCCATGTGGTCCCAAGTTTACTCCATCTGCTTAGACGTAGTGAAGTCTATCGAGACCAGAGTCGACGCCTACGGCAAAGCCCCTGATGCGCCTCCCGCTGCACCCAGTGCGGAACCTAAACAGCGTGTGTCTGCTCCTCTCCGGGATGACCCTATCTTCAACACCCGAACAGCGTCTACAACGATGCGAAGCGAGGTTGAGAAGCGACTAGGTCAGGTCGCACGATCCCCTGGCGAGTCTCCTGCCTCCAAGCTTAGCCCAATTGCCAAGAAGACATGGAAGGAAGCCAAGGACCGGGTCTTGACCAAAGAACAGCAGGAACTTGTCGCTCCTGAGCACCTTAGGGGACAGTTTGAACAGTGGACGCTTCGAATGATGGAGATTGACGTTATTGCTTCTCTGTTCCAGCAAGACTTCCGAACCCGATTCGCCGCCGCGGTGCTGGGAACACCGTATGCCGAGCCTACACTCTGCATTAACGCGATTCACGTACTTCACCATCTTTCAGTGCATAGTTTGGCGGAGGACCAGTTCGGCAACGTGCACAGAGACGTGCCCAGCATTATTCGAACCTTTACAACCGTCATCAAAAAGCTAGAGGCTTTCCGCATCGAGTTCCCGTTGCACTGGACCGACGTGTCATGCAAGAGAGTGAGCCCCGAGGTGGAAAAGGTTGTGGATGCTTTGAAGACGGCTTTGCAGCAAGTATTGGCCAATTTCGAGCCCTATAGCAGTGACCTCAGGTTGACGCTGACTGATATTCGGTTGGCCAAAGAGGCTTGCGCAGATGCAAAGAAGTCTGAGATGGCAGAAGTTGGATCATGAGAATTGAGAGGAGGGAATGTATAAGGTTGATGAGACTTGGGGTAGACTAATGTATTATGATACCATTGTAACAATTTGTAACTGGGGGAAGAAGAAGCATCTATAATTAACAACCACCTACGTACCTACATAAATTCTTGTCTATACATACGGACGGATACCTCAATATGGAAGCTTGGATCCAATATAAGATGACATTGAAGCGTAATTAAAGTGACAGTGGGGCCATGGGCCTCCTGGTAAACCGTGTTGACGGGCCGTGTCCGTCTTGATAAAACACTGTTTTGTCCTATTCCAACCTCTTTTTACTATACCGCACTCCAACTCTACTTGGTTTGATTGCGTCAATCAACCATCCAATGGTTCACCCTTTGGACATTCGATTCGCCCATCCCAGCCCCCTCAGCAACCAACTACAGTGACACCACTCACTGGATTCACTCATTCAACCTCTTGCTACTGCCCGTACTCCAACCTAATTTTCTTACTTTATTTAGTCATGTACCATAATTCATCCTTATTCTGTTTCTTATCGATTTCCAGGTCATAGCGGCCTTTGACTGCATCGCAACTGCGACTGTCTTTGGCCTACCTATGTATGGACTAGAACTATGGCGTCTCCCGTATCCCGCAGACGGCTCGTCGCCTCCATCATCTATCGCACGCTCTACGTTCTTCTCTATGTTTGTCTTCTCGGACTCTTAATAGCTACTCCAGCCGATGCGATCCATCGCTCGTTCCAAAACCGACAGCTCTATAACATCTGGATTCTAATTGCCGCCTACGTCACTGCCATCGTTGTTGTTTCCTTCGTCTTTATCACCCGCCTCTATATCAACAAAACCGAGTTGGGATCGATACCAAAGGGATGGGTGCCTATCGAAAAGGGCGATCTGCGCTCGACTGTTCACAAGGTAATCGGCTTGGGTCTTGGCCGCAGTGCATCAATCGCATACGAATCACGTCCAAGACTTCAGACTGAAAACACAGCCTCTGATGACGAAAATGTCGAAACGAGAGTCAAGATGGGTTTCGATGGCCCTGAAGGCCCCGCGGAGGAGCTTGTGGTGGTAATACCTCGTCGAAAACCAGTATGGGGAGATATTGAGCACTACGGATGGTCCTCGCCCAACACGCCCGATCTGCCCAACCTCGAGTACTCAACCGTCTTCTCCGAACTTCCCAATCTTATCGAAGGCAAGGCTTTGACTCTTGCACCCCCCGATCCGACCTCTGAGACAAATCCACCTCTACTCGATCCCGAGGCTGTAGCTCTCCTCCAGCGAACCGCCAACATGAGCTTGCGCGACTACGTAGTTCATCTTGCCGGGTTGGGAGTACTCACCATGGACGCAAACGCTACCAAGTTTCTTTCACACTATGAATACGCTCGCTTCTCTAATCGACCCATTTCTAATGCTCAGTTCAAAGAGCTGATGCACCTTTTTGCTGAAATTCTCCGCGCAATGGAGCCTCTGGACCCGAACATCCTTGACGATCAAGAAGAGGCATCCTCGCCATCCACCACCGGCGATGACGATACCAGAAGTGGCACTTCTCGCAGCAATCTAACACCTTCGGATGCTGCCAGTATCAGTAGCTCTACTCGACGATTAAGACATCAACCTTCAACTAATACCTGGAACGTCTACCAGACCGCTCCTAATAGTATGAGAAGTGGAATTACTGGACGAGGAACTTTGTCACGAAGATCAAGTAATAATAGTCTTGCTCAAAGTCAGCGCCGATACCCCATGAGCCACCCGTCAACCTCAAGCCTTCGGTCCAAGTCTTCAGGCAGCTCCGGGTCTGTCATTCGATTGGCTACGCACCATGATTCTACAGACCTGCCCTACGTGCTCAGTCTAAGAGATACGACTGCTAGCTATTAATCGAATGGTCACGAACGTGAGTAATACAGAGCAAAGGCACTTAACGTTTACGAAATTACGACTCGAATAAAACATTAGCGTATAGATGGGTAGAGGCTGTTTGGTTTTCTTAATTATAATCAATTCTAGTAAATATTTAAAAAGCACGTAGATAGATTTTTAATTTGTTACTATTATTATGGTGTTTCTTCAATGGTTTGTTAATGTTGCAGACGTTCCTCTGCAGATAAGATAAGCACCCAGGCTAGAATGTCGCATATGAAATTCTTCTGCGAAAGCGTCAAACTTGAACTGTCAATTTTTCCGTCTAGCACTATAAACATTTTATTGCCGACTCGCCTTGTATCTAATAAGATCAGATTATTGTTTCTTTCTAAACCCTTATATCCTCCCCTATATCAATCGCATCACAGCTACAAGTCTCAATGGCTCCTAAACCACCACCGCCTCTGCCTGTTGCAGACAACTACGCCTCCCTCACAAACCGTATTTCCCTCTCTATCGCCTCGAGATCGTCCATTCTCAAGACCATGAACCAAAACAATCCTGCGCCGGTAAAGCGCCGCGCCATTCCAGACGACAACGACGAAGATCTCACTCGCGGTACACAACCGAATACTGGAGTCGGCTACGTGCCTGAGAAGAAAGACGTGCAGAAACACGCCAACTCTAAGGAAGAGAGGTTCCTGAGGGGTAGAGTCGGTAAGGGTGCTACGGGTAAGGCGAAGAAAAAGGTCGAGGAGAGCGAGAGCGAAGAGGAGGTTGGAAGGAGTGCACTAGGAAAGAGAAAGAGGTTGCGAAAGGAGGTTGCTGGACCTGAGCCTGAGCCTGAGAACCAAGCGTTGCCTACAACGACGGGCGAGAGAAAGGAGAACAACACAGGCGAAGCTCAGGCTGAAGCAGATATTGAGATGAAGAATGGTACAACCAAGGAAGAGAGCACAAGTCTTGAGGGAGTGGCAGCCAACAAGTGCAAGAGTAAAAACAAGAAGAAGAAGAAGCAGAAAACTGAGAATGCAAAGGCAGAGGAGCCTGTATGAGAGCTTGCAAGTCATTGTTAATTAATAAGATACCCCAAATCCGATGTCTAATCTGTCGATTACTTATACTTCGAGTCACCGTTGTTCACTTGGAGAGACCATTGGACGAACTGAAAGGAGCGAATATACTTCTTCAACTCCAAAATGATTTAAGATCGTAATATGGTGCTATACCGATGGTGGTCATTAATTCAAAATACCCTATCCCATGATAACACCCTCAGATGGTATAACCCAGCACCAACCATGCAACTCCTTCAAGACCAATATATTCGTCCCATGAGTGTACTGAAAAGAATTCACTGTGTCAACGAGGGCGAGAAGAAATTCCACACGATTAAACAAAATGCCTGCCATGGAATTGCAATGCGTCACGCTGGTGATGAAGAAAGCCTCCCATGACCGTCCTCTAGCCCGTCCCATGTCCTATACTCCAAAGTAGGCTTCCTTTGCCATGAAAGTGCAATTGTGTGCATGGTCTGATATGATGTCTGCGAATGTCCAAATATGAAATCTGTGTAGTATGTACGCGGCATGCTTCTGTTAAAGAATACCGATGTATCCATCGAGATAAATGAAAAGTTCCCGGGTCAGCCGGTGTGATTATGTTATATTTTTAATGTTATTGCCGTGTATTTTTATTGCATTCGCTTTCGCTTTCTGTCGTCGTCCCCTCTAGGGTCCTCGTCTTCGTCTGATCGCTCGGCGGTATCGCTGGGGTTCAAGATATGCGCCATACTTCCACGTCGAGTTGCCGGGGCCGAGTGATCTTTTACAGAAAGATTCTTGTTCTCACGGCCAGCAGAACCCCATGACCATCCCCCAAAAGTATCTGAACCTCCACCAATTCCGTTCGCGAATGGTGGTGGAGGAGTAGTTGGTCGTGAATGGGGATGTACTTGAGATGCATTTTGTAGCGAGTATGTCGACAGGGAGTCCCGGATACGCTGCTCCTCTGGGGCCACTCTGCTGGGTGAGGGCGGCCATGCACCGGATGGTGCGCCGGAACTGAAGGGAGAAGGCGTCGGTTGCCAGCCGTGAGCACGAATATCGGCGGCCGTGTGGCGGCGTGCTAAGCTTCCAGGGCCAGGAACAGTCTCGACGTTGGACAGAGGATGAGGAGCGGGAGGCGGAGGTGGAGGACCTGTGCGCAATGGAGACGACTGGGTGGTGCTACTGCCACTGATAGAACCATACGGTCTTCTGGTACTGGTTGACAAGTTTGAGGGCACTGGCGGTTTGTAGAAGTTCTGACTGCGCGCTGAAGGAACGCCCAAGGTGGGACCCCGTCGCTGGTCATCTTGAGCCAGCTGTCTCGGGGATACTGGAGCATTCTCAACCCCAGCAAAGTATTGCTGCCGACCAGTATAGGGAGGCTCTTGCGGTGGCTCGTCGATCGTTCTGAGGACATCAACCTGCCTTTGGATCTCTCCCTGTAAAGTAATCACTAAAAATGTGTTAGATGCTGTCAACACGTTTGTAAGGAGTGGTACGCACCATCGCGGGAGATTGGGCTCTCTGCAGGAACAAGGGATAACATAGTCCTGGAGAGCTCTTGGTTAAAATGAAGCAGTCGGTTCATGGTTTCCATGGTCGCTTGGTTCTTGACATGCATATAGTGAGCTGCCTCTTCGCTTCTTTGCAGACGATTGCTCAAATCAAACAGTGTATGCTCAATGTTGAGCAATCGGGCGTCGGCACTGTCTGGTGGAAGAGGAACGGGCTCGGCCGGAGTGCCCGGTTGCGATGTCGCAGGTTTCGTATAATTGCTTTCGCGGTGTACAAGGGCATGTCTGCTAGCTCGACGCTTGATCTCACGTAAACCTACGAGATCACCGCGCTTGAAGTTGCCGTTGCCATGCTTGAATTCCCATAGTGTCGTGTCAGGGTTTCCCGTGTGGAAAACGTCGCGTTCTGGTACGAATTAGTGATTATGATTGGTTCTGAAATCTGAAACCCGCAAGACTTACCCTTATGAAAGCCGTACATGTTGAGCTGTCTCACAAATGAAGATATGTTGGTGTGCTTAAAGTATTGCCTGGCAGGCGTTAGCCGCGTAACTAATTGACCAGTTCGAGGTTGTTTGGAACGCACGATAGGACTTTTGAGAAGTCGGCTGAGGGCGACATAACGAAACTTTCAGCGCTCGCTGACCAGGAGATCAGATGTTGAATGTTTGGGTCTTCCAGCATGCTAGCGTGACGTTAGCAAGTCGTGGTGATGCTTCTAGCAGCGCAATCTCACTTGTAGAGCTTGTGAATAAAGGCTGTCTGAACAATTTTGGGCTGGTGTACAGCAGCGGCCGCTGGCGGGGGCGCAGGCATGCTATTGGAGTTGTTGGTACTGTTGTTCGTGACATTGTTGGTATCGGGCGCAGGAGAGTTCTTGGGCCGGTCGTTTGGTTTGCCGTTGCCGTTGGCTTCGGAGTCGGAGTTGTGGTTACCGTTAGAAGATGGCGCGGGTGAGGTTATCTCCATTGGATCGCCGTTACTGGGAGGAGACATCTTGATCGTCGGAGTTGGAATGGGGATGATGCGAGCGCCCATTGACTGATGACTGTGAGAGAGGGAGGTAGAGTGCGGGAAGGTGTCAGTCCTGACGGCCATGTGCGCTGTAGCCATGATGGTTAGTCGACAAGAAAGGACATGTACAGACGGTCAGGGTCAGGGTCGACAATGCTTGCTCTTGAAGAAGAAACAGAGAATGCAAGGAGAAACGGGCGGCAGACGAGAACGGGAGGAAACGGGGAGGTTAAAGGATGGAGTACATAGATAAATGTAGGTAGGAGGAGGGTGAGCTCAAGCCTAACGGGGGTGTAAAGATGAGATGAGGTGGGTGTGTAGCAAAGTAAACTTTGAGACGACGACGAACGATGTGGGAAAGGAAGGGGAAAGGAACAAAGGCCGGCCACAGGGACGGTATCGCGGGTGCGAGACTGTGGATCAGAAGCCGAGAGACACCGGGGGATGAAGCGACATCAAGTGGTAGCGGAGTCGGGATCGGGACCGGTCGACAGAAGGTGGAGGAGGGAACGTACAGTACAGTTGATGCGATACGATACGATACGATTTGATGCGATGGACTGCGCTGCTTTGCGATGCGATGCGATCACTGGGCGCGTACTGTACTGTACTGAGCAATACTGAAGAAGGTTACCTCATTCTCTGGATGCGCACGAGAGTATGAGCGGGTGGGACAAGGAATGTCTTGCAGGAAAAGACAGCCTGAATTGGATCTGGTTCAAGCGGTTCCCAGCGTCGGTAGGCGAGGCGAGCTGCGTGATGTCGCTTCGCTTGAGTAGGTGCAATAATTATGGAAGGAAGTGACAGACAATGAGAGGCAAACGACGAACTGGGATGCGGTAATAGCCCACAGACAAGAACGGCGATTTGCAGCTGGGCTGGATGGTCCCGTCTGGTCTGGTTGTTGGTTGTTGGTTGGAGCAAAACCCAGACCACAAGCTCTCAAACTAGAGAGAGAAGAGATTCAGGTAGGTAAGTTAGGTACTCGTTACTGTAGGGGGAATAAGTACTGCACTGTACGCACGGTACAGTACGGGGGTACGTAAAGTTAGCTTAGCTTGGGTCTTAGCTTGGGTTCCATTAGTAGGTTTAGGTGACACCCGCTCAGATGGCCGCTGCTGATCAGCCTCGCATAGGGGCTTTTTCTTCTTTCCTTCTGGACTCTTGGTTTTCTAGAAGGCGGGGAGAGGAGGCAAGATTGCTGCCGACTCTATCTTGGCACGTCAACCAGATAACAGGCTCCGGACAAAGGGCACAGTTCAATCAGTCTGTATGTACAGAGTACCTACACAGACACAATGACGATAGGCGAAACAGCACAGATCTCTGGTAGCGTTCGCACAGCTCGGTGATTCCGCGAAGACCAAAGTGCTTGTCTGGTCAAGTGTCAAGGCCCTCTTAGCTAGGTTTGACGTTCCAGTACAGTAGTCGACGAATGGCTGCGGCTACTGCACCGATGGCAATGACACCAAACTCAACCTAGGAACAGGCGGGGAGAGCTGGAAGATTGGCGAGTGGCGGCCGAAGGAAGAAGGACTGAGCGCTGGAGAGAAAGCTTCTAGACAGTGTGAAAGAAGACGGGAATGCGCAGGACTTGTGAAAGTGGTTTTCAAGAAGGTGCTGAGATTGGAAAAGCTCGCTTCTCTAGTCAGACCCAGGTAGCTGGTTGATATGAGCGTGCTTTCGGGGTAGTGTACTGTACTGTAACTAGACGGGAGGGACAGGACGAGACTACCGTAGTGAAGAGAGAGGGAGAAGGAAGAGAACCTCGCGATCTGCTGGCTTGGATGGATTTCTTTTTCTGGATCTGCAGGGAAACGGATGTGATCATTATCAAATGGACCCAGGAGCCAGGATTGGAAATTTGGGGACATGGCTCTGGACAGTAACATGGATACCATGGAGATAGGATGGGGATGGGGTTAGCATTCGTGGTTAGGTTAGTAATTACCTACCTAGGTACAGTACAGTACAGTTAGTACATGAGAGAGAAGCTGGCTGTTCAATTCTCAAGAGAAACCCACCACACCCACCACACCCACTCCAACACCCAATACCCAATACCCACATTGTTGTTCCATGTTCCATCCAATGGACAGTCCCCTACGCTCACTCTCGACGTCTCACTGTGGGAATGATTTCGAGGCGAATTAATAACTATGTACAATCCTCATGTTGCTTTTCTCTGTCGCTGGTCTGAACCCATGCTCAAGACAGCAGCACAGCACAGGATGATTGGCCATTGTCACATTTACCAAAAGCAGCAGCGCATATGAAATGTAGCTGGTTCTGGATCAATGCCTCATATGATCCATCGCCGGTTGGAATGAAGTTCCAGCGCCCAGGCTATAGGAACACAATCCATCATGTCGGCGTTACAACCAAGACTTTGACATGTCCGTTGGAGAGCGATCACAGTAGTTGATGGAACAATAGAAGCATGTGTACATATAGCGCCACCAAGATTGATCCATCATTGCACCGTCCTTGAAATCTAGTGGCGGCTTCAGAAGCAGATGGCTTCAAGAGCCAGAGGCATTAAGGAAAGGCTTATGAGGAAAGAAGGGCCCGGGACATTCAGTATCTTTTCCTTGGCGCCTTGCCGTATTCTTCTCATCAATGGTGTGGTCGGGCTGGTGTCTAGGAACGCTGGGAGGCAAACTGCAATGTGTGGCGCCCAGCCTCGATGGCCTGAGGAGGATACCCCGATAAGTATCGAGTATTGACGACAAGGGGAAAGGAAAGAATGGGGAAGTACTGATAAATTCCAGAATTCAAATGGCCTAGACCTCTGTCTGTTGTATCAGCACACAATCAAGTGGATGTTGGTATACTTAGTAGTATGGCCGAAATCTGTGGAAGAAAATTCAGAGGCATGGCTGGTCATCACAAATGAATGGCTCCTAACAGCCCGAACTTAGGGACGTTTCCCAACTCCTGTGCGTGGGACCCCGGATACAACAACGTCCAAAGAACAGAAATAGAGAAAAAGCCTCAACGTCGCTGCATATCATCCGTGTCCTCGGGGCCGATCCATCGTGGCCGGTCAGAAAGCCGCTGTTGCGAGATCGGAAATGCCCTTGATGATTGTTTTGTCATGAGAAGCAATAGCTCTAGTAGTCTCCCCACAACTAACCAATGTCAGCATGTCAAAGACATCAACTGTTATAGATAACGTACACCCAACTCGCACACAAAGACTGTGGCTGTCGGATATCATGAACCGTTAGTACGGTAATTGTAAGAAGAGGTCGTAATTACGGAGGACAAGGCAACTCGAATCAATCTTTTGCTCGGACCCTCTCTGCCTCTGGCTCTGCCTCTGCTAAAGTCTAGCTCTCAACCAAATCAAGGGCTCCGCTTGTGATACCACGGTGAGGGTGAGGTTGCAGCACTTGGTATAACTGGTCTCCAGGATCGCGAGATAGTGAATCGGCAAGACGAGATGGCGGGCAGGCTCTAGCAGTTGCAGGGCAGGCAGCGGTTGGACGACTAGAAGATGGATCTGAATCAACTTGGACGGGCCGGATTACCCTGGCTCAACAAGTCTCCCTGGCATAAAAGGCCCCTGTCAGGCTGGGTACAGTTTCCGTAAATTGTGGCCGAATGGTTTGTGATGATGACTGGCAAGATGAAAAGGATTTACACCTATTGGATGTCGTGCAGTTGTTTCTCAGTACCTACTGTACGTACTGTAGGGAAATAATCCGAGCCTATATCCGCGTTGCATCGTACCTCATTCTGAGTTGTAGGCGACCAGAATGCCATAGCAATCAGGGCAAACCTTGGTAGTTCAATGGCCCGGTCTTCCTCTAACGCAGGCACGACAATCACATGCGTCTTATTACACCTTCCTTTTCATATATTCTCGGATGGGGATTTTTGCTAGGTAGGTGGGTTAGTACGTGCGCAGGTCAGTTACTTTACTGTAATTATGTCGCAGTTGCCTTGCTAGCATTTTAAACCACTCGATTGCTTTCCTAGCTGGGCAGGAGACAGGTACGCTTTCTCATCCTGTATTCGTCGATCAGACCGCTTCGTGCTCCGTGCCTTCCATACCCCGTCGTCCGGCTCAAGCTCCGTGGCCCGTTGTCCCGTGCTCTCATGCCCCGTGCTTCCTTCCCGTTGTACTTGTCTGGGCTCCAAGGGTTCTCCTGCCGCTAATCAACGACAATGCAATTGTTGGAATGGCTTAATTCCCATCTCCACTCGTCGTGATTTTTCCCCTGGGCAAACAATTTATGTGCCGTTTGATCAACTTGGACGCGATATGGCAATAATGCTTACCGACGCTATTGAGCATTGTTGAAATGAATTAATACGAGACGCTGAGCATCGATTCAAGATTGAAGAGTCAGTCACAAAGTACCAACTAGACTAGACTAATGCCACGAGTAGTTCATGGAAGTAAGTTATGACGATTCGTCAGCTATTTTAACTATGGTCAAGGGTTTAGTTCTCTCCGCTAGTCGGACCTTGGCAATGGCGTCCCTTCGGACAGCTTCCCCTAGCCAAAAACCAGGGCAAGACAACGCAAACACGCCAAAGCAGGGGATCCAAGGATCCAAGCGAGATATGGCTACAGTATTACAAGATTTTGTCAACGGCCGAAAGGCACCGGAATGTTGTGCGGAGCCTTTTGTTCAATTCTCAAAGCTTGACTAGGAAAGAATGGGCATTCGAGATGTGCTTGAATCCCCCCGAAACCCTCTCGAGCTCCTTGACTAGGTACTTACTTGCCTGCAAGATCAAGTAATTCTTACAGGTCGTTGCGCAACGATCACCACATACATACCAACATTGCGTCTGTCAGTCTCGTCCGCTATGATACCACGCTACAGTACATATAGGATCCATAGCAGCTATGCTACAGCTACGCGAAGCTGATCGGTAATTTGCCTTGATTTAAAATTTAAGTTTGATGCTCAACGGGCCATGAACCCCCAAGTCCCACCTTTGCATCAACAAGATTGAACATCATAGACCGGTTCTTCAACCGTCTTCCTCTAAACCGTTCCAGCATATGATCTTCCCCACAATCAAAAGCCCAGGTGGTTGATCATCATCAACGGTAAACAACGAAAGGCCGACAACTTTGCAAGGCACGATGACTCGCTCAGTCTTATTGCTGCTACTACATAATCACGAGTGCCGCAAGCATTCCCGTGCAAGATCCACGGCCTCCAGCTCCAACGATGGCGAGAGCCAATAGTCAGAGTCAGCGCGATGCGGTACTTGGAGCACGATTCAGCCTTTAGGGGCAAGCAGAGAGACAGGCGAAACTCTAACCAGAGCAGATAGAGTTGGGTGGTGATCTTGTTAATAGACTAGGGACTACTTGCTTGTCCCTTTATTGACGTTTCACACCTATGTAAGACATCCCTGAACGTGGTTCTGTCGATCGACAGCTGTTCGACCGGTCATCTAAAACATTGACAGCCTAGACTACGGACCCAATCTGCAACGACGAATTAAGCTGATTAACTTGACTCATGCATCCGTAGATACTACAGTATTGACCCCTGTTAGACAAAATCTGTCGACTCTGATAACCCAATCAATATTGACACCTCGACAGTAGACTCAACATTATGATATTGCTGTGCCGTACAGTACGGAGTACCAGCACTTGCATTCAACTTTCGGGGAACCAGCAGCTCAACAACGTTCGCCTGGCCGTTTCCGAACTCGTAGAGATTCGATACGCTTTGAAGCGTTCCACAACAAGGCCGCGGCGTAACTTAGCAAAAAGTCTATTGAATGGCAACACCACTGCAGCATGTTCCTTCATATTGAACCACAAGCCCTCAAACTAGCAAACCACGAGCTAGAACGGGACTTGATAAGTTTTAGGTTTTGACGCCAGCTCGCCACCAATTTCGAGCACAGAAGCCAAAAACTCAACACAGACCACAATATTCACCAAGTGGGATGCCAAGCCTCGGTCCGATGGGTTGGCTCTATCCGTCATTCGATGGGGTTTTTTTTTTTTTTTTTTTT